>NW_027502591.1:0-58271 GCF_021521415.1 Bidens hawaiensis | reverse complement strand
CCCTAAAAACTACTGAATTCAAGACATCCTCCCCATATCCACGAAATTTCCCATCTCCATTGTCAGTTTCTTCAAGATTAATCAAGTTCTTCAAGTCGTTGACGTTCAAGCTTCAAGACCTCGTTCACCATGAATGTCTCCTAGTTCCAATCCTTGTTTGGGTAAGTTGTCTTCTTAGATATTGTAGGTTTGTATCTCCTTTAAAAAGGCCCTCAATCAATTTCTCAAATTGAGGAAGTTTCGGTGGGTAATTTGATCCCAACCCGTTAAGGGTGTTTTAGTCAAACTTATTTGACTTGTCAATATCTCCATATTCTGTTTGGAACTAGCTTTTGGTCTAGAAGACTTTTTTTGTTCAATATCAAATTTTGATTGTACTAACCAAAATTCGACTTCTGACTCGTTGTTCAGATTCTAGTCAGTACCAGCTCGCTTAAACCTTAAAAATCTCATAACCGGAGTTTTATACGTCCATTTATATTGATTCCAGCGGCTATATCTCGGTTTTAATTCTAGTTTGTTATCTCTAAGTTTCAGGCCTGTTTGAATTATCTTAGTCGGCGCGTTAAAGTTCGGTTCTTCGTTATTCTTATTATTTTTTGATCTCGTTTAAGTGATAATGTGAGAAATCATTCCCCTTTTTATTTATTGTTTTCAAACATGTTTTGGGGACCTATGCATACTTACAATATTTATTTATTATATTATACACACTAGGAAACTGTCATATATTGTGCGTCCTAGGGATAAAACCCAAGATCTCAATCAATACACAATGCACTAAATCATACTAGACAAATGAATAAAAACATCTATTTATACTAGTCTAGCATGACTTAGCCTTCAAGCCATACACCCTTGGTTGAGACCAAACAATGTATTTTTCACCCACATATTAATTCGACGTGTCGGGCTAAAATATAAGACCAAACAATCTCCCACTTAGACCGATGTCATCTAATTACTTCCATGATTACTTCATAACCCATTGTCTTTCATTTATTTTCTCCCCCTCACTTTAAGCTGCTTTGAATTTCAATGATCAACATCAAGCAACAAGGTCATCATAAAAGGAAATACATTCAATGTGATCATCAATTAATCACCATTTTTTCCCATTTGTGGTGTGGATGTTGAGACGGCAGAGTCCATCTGATTACGTCATCAAGATCCTCCACATATTTGAAAAACTTTGGATTATGATCTTGATCAACTTTTCCTTAACTTGAGCCTTTTACATGATTTGAATCAATCAATTTTCAATGAAATTCAAATAATTTTACTTCCCCAATTTCGTTGCAATTGTCTTTAATAAAAGTGTCTTCAAATCAAGTGTGAATGAAAACATGAAACTCTTCAATTTTAACAATCTTTGACTTGGTCAACTCATGCAATGATCTGGAAAAAATCAACCACCTGGTTCTTGTAAGCTCCTTGTTGAAGTTGTGAAATTTTCGGTGAATTTTGCCCAATTTTTGCTCAAAAATCTTCAAAAATGACCAAAATACCCCTCGTTGACCCGACACAGTCAATAGCCGAGTTGATAAGAAAAATCACTTCCAAACAGTCAATCATACTTGGGCAAACATCTTTTGTTTAGAGCACATGGTCAAAAATTCAACAGCTAAGCAACTATACATTCTTTTATTCATTTTGGCCTGTTTGAATTTTGAAAGTCAACCTTGTTATATTTCAAGAGCAAAGATATTCATGGTAGAAATTCGAGCATATCCATACTTGGAAATTTCCATCATTCACGTTGTGCTCGATTAAAATATATGCTCGAGAAAAGATTTGCTTGAGGATAAAACTTGCATTATCGAGGATAAAACTTGATGTTACTTGGTATAAACATTAAGCGCTAGCTTTTAAACGAAGACGTGCTCGAGACAAAGATTACATGCCCGGAGTTTAAAAATTATCTTTTCAGCATATAAGACTTGTAATATCTGCAATCGAACTTGAACCCTTTGCTGCAATACCAACATACCCTCGTATAATGTGTGTAAAAGTAGCTATACTTGCAACAATACCTCTTTTACCAACAACAAAATGGCTGAATACACCTGAAGAAACACTAATCGACCCCGGGCAGATTACGGATAATCTGGGGGTTAAGTAATGTTTCCCACGAGGGTTAGGTACGGCAAAGAAGGATGTTCTTCAGATGACCTGCAAAACAGACACCGTGAGCTCGTCACTGAGAAGGGGGGGTTCCTCCTTGTGACCACCCTCCGACGTGAGAATCAGACTAGATTGCTCTGAATATAAGTGTATATTGAGAGAAATAGCTAGTGAAGGTAAAAATACCAGATCCCCCTACCGTTCCAAGGTGTT
This sequence comes from Bidens hawaiensis, assembly GCF_021521415.1. Classification (NCBI taxonomy): domain Eukaryota; kingdom Viridiplantae; phylum Streptophyta; class Magnoliopsida; order Asterales; family Asteraceae; genus Bidens; species Bidens hawaiensis. The sequence continues at coordinate 55,934 of NW_027502591.1, read as the reverse complement.
GGAGTATTTATAGCCGAAGGTAGGTTTCCAAGCAGGTACAGCCAGCTGTAGAATATTCCTGTTCTACCAACTATGGGCTACGCACGTGCCATGCTGATTGGTGGGTAGGCAGCGGCTGATAGTGACCAGGCCGGCTGTGTACTATTCCTTTTCCACCAACTGCAGGCTATGTGCGTGCCACGACAAGGATTGGTGAGTAGGCAGCGGCTAATAGTGACAAACAGTACTAGAGCATGCTCCTCGTACTGTTTGTCGGTGAGTTGTCACCCTGTGATTGGTTCATGGGCTGCTTTGGTCAGATCTTGTCTATTTTGTCCATACCTTGGCAGGTATAGTACAAAAGATCTTCCAGAAGCATACGGACTGGCTCATTTGGGCGGGAGCATTCCCGCCTTGCTCATTCTTTCAGGTGACACTGAATTATTGAGTGCCTTGTGCGTGTAGCCTTGCTATTAGTGCGGGTAGCCTTCCCTGATGGCTTGTATCCGCAGCTGCGGGGACAGGCGGGGTACTTCACCATTGGGAGGCTTTCCCTGCGAGAACAGCTGGCGTACTGCGCGTAAGGTCTTCATCTCTGAGCATGGTGGGTCCTGCGGAACCAGTTGGTCCTTGCGCAAACGTCCCTCTTCAAGGTGAGTCTTGCGGGTCCAACTGGGCTCTGCTGGGACCTACCTCTTCAAGTCCCCCCAGTCCAATGTTCTTCTCATGAATTGTTAATAAGTGAGGTGAACTTTGGACTTAATCGAGGGGTTTTGAAAAGGATTTGGTTTTAAGGTTGTCCGTGGGGATTCTTCCCGCGGTTTCCCTAATGTCACGCAGAAATTCCCGTCTTTTCTGCTTGATCTTTGGGTATGATGCGGGTAGGTGTGTAACCTCCTCGCAAGTCAGGAGCGTTGAGTTCCACTTGTGTAGATTCTCCATGAGGTTTTGGTAGTTTTGAACATAGTGATCAATTATGTTAAAACAACCAATTCCATCTTGGAGCTTCAAACAATCTAGTTCTCGACGTTCCCGCTATGCAGGGATGTTATTCCCGTTTCCGCAAGCATGGCCCAGAAGATCCTTCTTGGTTTCAATTCCCTGCGGAGTGCTAGGTATGTGAAGGGTTTCGCCTTGACACTGTACCCGCACTCGTCTTATAGTTACTTTACTTCCAAGGTATTTCTGGCTTCAATTCCCTGCAGGTGCTGAGTATGCGAAGGGTTTTGTCTTAACACTGTACTCGCACCTGTCTTATAATTACTTGGTTGCCAAGGTAAGGGTATAGTCCCGCTTACTTTTGAATCTTTTTGAATCTTTTTGAAATTCAAAGAGTTGGTGAAAGGATAAGAACAGTCCAAACTGTTGAAACGTCGTCCGACGGTTTCTTCTGACAGTGTCAGGACGTGCAGGAAGTTATGGCGACGTGACAGTTGATGGTCATTCCAGACGCTTTTCAGGCGGTGGGCGCGATTTTTTGGGCGCGTGGGTGCGGATTTTACGGCGCGCGTCCCGTCAACAGCTGTTGCCAGCTTGCTTTTTCCACGTGTCATAGTTTCATTGCACCAGCTCTTTTCTCTCTCCTCCGCATTAAATTCATCGCATTCATTGCGATGAGTATATAAAGGGGGAGAGGGTCCTTTGTTATCCACACTTTCATTTCCATCTTCTCCTTCTAAGCGATTTCCGACGAATATTCTCTGAAATCATTCTTTACCTCCAAAACATGTCGTCTACTCATGATCCAGAAGCTATCGTCGAGGAGTCTGACTTGTATGTCGAGAACCCGACGTCTACGTCCGATAAGGACGATAAGAGCACTGCTGGCGAATGCAGTGTGCTCTTCCCATCGAGCTCTACCGGTACATCGTCTAGAAGTTCATGCTCGAGCCGTTCGAGCCTGAGTTTCCGGAGCCACACCAGACGGTGTACGATGCCCCCAAGGGCAAAATAGGGGTATATGCCGCCTTCTTCATCTATGGGAATCTTAGGTTCCCATTGACGAAGTTTGTATACCGTGTTCTGGATAGACACGGTGTGCACCTGACGGAGGTACACCCAATGGCGATCGCCAAGATCCGCCATTTTGAGTGGGTGTGCCTCATTCTTGGCGTGGATCCCCACGTCGACCGCCTGATGACTTCTACTCCTGGAGGTGCATCCAAGGCTGGTACACCCTGGTCACCCGGATCAAGGGTTTGAAGATCTGCGCTACCGAGCGCAGTATTCGGTCTTGGAAGCGGGAGTTCTTTTACATCTCTGCCCGTGTCATCCCTATAGCGATGACATTTAAGAACGGGAGAGCTCTCCCCAGCCTTCACGCCTCCAACTACCAGGAGGCGGAATGGTTCTCCAAGATTTCCCTGATCCAGACTCCGGTTAACCGCTTTCCGGAGTCCGGGATAGTGATGCTCGGTATGAGCAGAGTGTGGAAGGATGCTGGGGCGGATGCACCACAGATTCCCATCGTACTTGAATATGGTTTGAACTTTATCCCTTACGGTATGCTCCGTCTTCTTTGTTGATTTAAGGTTTTTTCTAACTGTTTTTCTTTTTATTTCAGAGGGAAATGACTTGCAGTCCCTCCTGCATCCGCGGGAGGCTGACGGTCCCGCTCGGTTGGGTACTCGCGCTCTTGACGAGAACGAGTTGCCCATCCTTGCGCAGACCGCGGATCGGTTTGTGGAGGCCTACCCGCCAGGCCACGAAATACTGAGCGCCACGCGGCCAGGTAAAAGACTATTTAACCCTCGCCCTCTGAATGCTGAAACCTCTGCCGGAATTCCTCTAATCTTGTCATCTTCTGATGAGGAATCCGCATATGGTCCTTTTCTTGCGCGGAAGAAGAAAGCTGCTGGCGGGAAGGGCAAGGCGAAGGTAGCTTCCACCGCCGACCCGGTGAACCGGTCCGAGTCAGAGACCGAGAGTGAAGAGGCGGCGGGGAACTCAGGTGGTGTTGAGACCACTACTCCGGAGGTTGAAACGGCTGTCACCTCCGAGCAGCCCAGGACGACGACGGTAACCGGTACGAAGAGGCCGGCTCCATCGGGTTCGTCCCCGCCTGTTCGCACCTTCAGGCTCAAAAAGACCCGTAAGTGTTCATAACTTTAACTTCATATCTTTCCGCTATTATACTTATATATCTTGTCTTCGTGCAGGCGTGGATGCTACGGCATTCCAAAGTGGAGCGGGAGGGAGCAGCTCTGGACCCATGAAGGTAGGTTTGGTCAACCTACCCGAGGTGATGACCCAGGCGGCTACGCCTGCTTGCAGTACTGGTTCAGTTGCTCATCCCGTTGAGCCAACTGTTCCAGCTGTAACCTTATCCCCGCCGGCTGTCAGTGCCGTTTTCACAGAATCCATCACTGAGCCGGCGGTGATTTCTCTTGCGGGTTCTTCCGCAGCCGCAGCCACGGTTGTGAGTTCACCTCCGTTGGTTTCCACCGCGGCAGCCTCCACCATGCCTCCTCCGGCGCCTGCGACTACGGCCAGTCCTTCAGGTACGCTTGGGGTTAGGGCGTCTAGCCAATCCCTGCCTCCTTCCCGTCTCCTTGACCTTTTGGATGGATATCCCTTAGGTTCAGGTGATGGGTTTGGTGGCTATCGGCCAGTTGTCGACCCTACAGGTGCGTAGGGTTATTTTGGCCTCTATCCCTTTCATCATTTCTCTCTTAACTGTTTTTTGTTTTATTGCAGTTCGTTATTCCAACGAGGTGTACGCTCCTCGGTGGAAGATCCGCCGGGGAACGACCCTCCGGACTGCTGAGTATTGCGTCGAATGGGCGCGTCACGCCGCCCCAAGCGGTGCGCTGGGGGAGGCCATGGCCAGCTACCAGGAAGGTAGGCTGTCCAACGAGCTCCGAATCCTCCCCGCCCGAATGCAGCCGCGCGTCGAGCTACTTTGTCGCGAAAATGACAAGTTAAAGACGGCGCGTAGCCTTGAAGTGGCTCAGGCGCGGGCTATCCGGGAGGAGAATGCGAAGCTTGCCGCCGTTGCTGCGGAAAAGGAGAAGGCCTTCAAGGCCCTTGAGGTTGACGTTCAGGCTCGTCTCGAGGCCCGTTCCAAGGCCGCCCAAGCTGTTAATGAACAGCTTCGGTTGGCTAAGGAAACTGCACGGAACGCAACCGAGAGGGCCACCAAGGCTGAAGCTGCTGCTGAGCCTCTACGCATCGAGAATGAGGAACTTAAAGCCAAATTAGAGAGGCTCCAGCAAGCTCATGATGCCTTGGCCATGGAAGATGCCAAGAAGCTCCAAGAGATCTTGGACCAGAGGGGGGTGCTTGACCACACTGAGCGTAAGCTAAAGGGCGTCGAAGAGGCTGCAGCCAAAGATGTGTTGCTTGCCAACCTTATAAAGAACGAAGCCGAACGCGCCCGTAATGAAGCTCAAGCTGCCCTCCAGGAGGCTCTGGTTACCAGGGAATGGCTTCTTTGAGAAGCGTTGTCGCAGGTATGCGCAGTTTCACAATTTCTTTACGCTTTTCCTTACACTTTGAAGAGTTTTTGATATACTTCTGTTTTTTAGGTTATGCATCGGGTGTTCACGAACACATCATATGACAATGCGATGAGCGCAGCCCTCAACGCTTCTCATGAGGATGGGGAAAAGGCTGGCTTCCTGCTTGGTCTAGGGTTTGTTGAACAAGGCATTCCGCCTTCCAACTTCCCTCTTTACAATGTGGATACTGAAGCTGCGTATGACCAAGTAGTGAATCAGTATGCCGCCTTCCCGCATCCGGTGGTGGAGAAGGTAAACGAGATTGCTGCTGATGATGATGGGCTAGCTATCCTCAAAGCTTTCCTTGAACCGCCACACTCTACTGATGGTGCGGGTCCAAGTGGGAGTGGTCCTGAAGCTTGATACTTTAGATCCATTTCCACCATTAGGGTAGATTTTTGTTTGTAGACTTCTAATCTTGTATGCGGGTATGTACCCAGCAATTCTTGTAATGTTTGAATGTTGATGGAATAAAAATTATTTGTTAATGCCTTGCCTTGTTTATTTCGCGCATATTTTGTTTTAACTTTGCAATTTCTTGAGTACTTAGATAAGTTAACTTTTCAACGTGCAGATAATAAGTTTAAGTTTTGCTTCCTCTTTCGTGATTGTGCGGATAAGACCGTCACTTTCACTTAGTAGGATGGCTAAACTTTACCTATATCTGACCTGCGTGGAAGTTTTCCTCATCTTTTCCTTTGAAATTTTCTAAGTGTTTTGAATAAGTTAACCTTTCGACGCGCGGTTGCCAATAGGTCAATGTTCAGTTTCCTTTATCATGATTGTGCGGGTAGGACCGTCACTTTCATTTATTGGGATGACCAAACTTCACTTATAGCTGACCTGCGTGAAGGTTTTCCTTAGAAATTTTTACCGTTTTATGTGTTTATGCGGGTTTTGCCGCCTTCCACACGCAACGACTTACTTCTTCCCATATTTATGCGGTGAATACCGGCATATCAGCGTGGGAAGTTCATAAGTATAAAGGTAAGGCTATCAACACAATGTGAAAGGAGAATCATTTCTATTAGAAGTGGCTCTAGGCCTTTTCTTTACAAATTTGGAATTGATCTACATGTAACATTTGCGTAATTGAGCTACGTTCCATGTTCTTGGGATAGGAGTGCCATCGAGCCTTTCGAGACGGTATGCGCCTTTTCCGAAAACTTCTTTGATAATGTATGGTCCTTCCCAGACCGGTGCCAGTTTTCATGGGCGCTCTTGGTTTGAAGCCTCGTTGTTACGCAATATGTAGTCTCCTACATTGAAGTTGCAGAGTTTTACCCGTGTGTTGTAGTACTTTTGCATTTGTCGCTTGTAGTTTTCTTCACGCGCTGCGGCTAAGTCTCTGCGTTCCTCGGTTAGCATAAGGTCTAACCGTCTTTCCGCATCATTTTCTTCTGGCTGAATCAAGACCCTTGGTGAGGGCAAACCAATTTCGACTGGGACCATGGCTTCAGTGCCATAAGTGAGGCTGAACGGGGTTTCTCCCGTACTGGCCTTTTTCAGCGTTCTGTTTGCCCAAAGGACGTGTGGAACTTCGTCTACCCAGCCGGATCTGTGTTCCAGGAGTCTTTTCTTTATGCCTTCGACGATGCTTTTATTTGCTCTTTCCACCTCACCGTTACCTTGCGGGTGTGCCACTGAGGTAAAGGTGTGGGTGATTTGAAGTTCTTCTAGCCACTTTTGTAGCTTCTTGTCTGCAAAGTTGGTGCCGTTATCACTCACCAAAGTCTGTGGAAGTCCAAAACAACAAATAATAAATTCCCAAATAAATTTTTTAATATGTTTTGCGGTTGTTTGGGCTAAGGGTTTTGCTTCTATCCACTTGGTGAAGTAGTCGATGGCTACCACTAGGAACTGAACGTTTCCTGCTGCTGTAGGAAATGGGCCTGTCACATCGATGGCCCACTTCTGAAATGGCCATGAAGAGGTGACTGGAACAAGTTCATTCTTCGGGCGATGCATGTTGGGTGCGTAGAGCTGGCAAGACCTACACTTTCTGATGTATGCCAGCGCATCCATATGCATCCCCGGCCAAAAGTATCCCGCGTTGTTTAGCTTAGCTACAACAGCGCGTGGACCTGCGTGTACTCCACAGATGCCTTCGTGTACTTCCCTTAGGAGGTAGTCAGCATCTTGGTTGTCCACGCATCTTAAGAGTGGGCCAAGAAAGTTACGTCTGTAAAGGATGTCATCGATGAGTTGATAGTTTAATGCTTTACAACGTATTTTTCTTGCCTGTGTTTTTGACTCCGGTAGTATACCCGCTGCAAGGTAATTTATTATTGGTGTCATCCACGTTTCTGTACCGGTTTGGATGACACAAATTTCCTTGTGCGGGACTGATGGTGCTTCAAGGAGTTCAATGCGGATGTCCTTTCCCAAATGGGTGAAGGCTAATGATGCAAGCTGCTTAACGCATCCGCAGATTTGTTTTCGCTACGCTTGACGTGTATGACTTTACAATCATTAAAATCGCGCATAAGGGTTTTTGCTTGTGCGACGTACAGGGCCATTGTGTCGTTCACGGCCGTGTACGTTCTGTTTATTTGGTTGGCTACTAACATGGAATCCACGTGGGCTTCCAAGTTTTTCACTCCCATTTTACGCGCAATTCTTAGCCCCGCCAAGAATGCTTCATACTCGGCTTCGTTATTCGTACTTGGAAAATCCAGTCGAATAGTGTAAGTGTATTCTTGGCCTGCTGGGTTGGTTAATTTCAACCCTGCGCCTGAACCCTCGTTGCTGGCTGCTCCATCAGTGTAGAGTCGCCAGACATCATTGATGTCCCGTGCTGGGGAGGGTTGAGCCTCCTCCTGGCACTCTTTCTCCCGCGAAGCGGGGACTTCTGCAATAAAGTCGGCCAGGACCTGGCCTTTATAGCTGGTCGGGGCTTGTACTTTATCGCATATTCCCCCAACTCAATTGCCCATTTGGCTAGACGTCCCGATAATTCGGGTTTGCCTAGAACGTTTGCGAGTTTGAAGTTGGTGAGAATGGTGATTGGGTGACCTTGGAAATATCGTCTTAGCTTGCGTGAAGCCTGTACAAGTGCTAAGACTAGTTTTTCCAAGGTAGAGTACCGGGTTTCTACGTCTGTTAGGACACGGCTAACACGGTAACAATCTTTGGGACATGCTTTGTTTAAATCTTTGAAATCTATACACATGCGCCATTGTTTGTTAGCCTTCGGTACCATAACAGGATTTGCAACCCATGTTTGATATCTACTAACGCGTACGATGCCCGCGTCAAGGAGTTCCTTGACTTGGGTTCTACACGCGTTAGCCTGTTCCGCCCCCATTACTCTGCGCTTTTGTATGACTGGCGTAAAAGCCGGGTCACACTTGAGCTTATGCTCTGCTTTACTTTGAGGTACACCAGTCATGTCAGCTGGTGTCCACGCGAAGATGTTAGCGTTTCTCTGTAGTAAGCGTTTGAGTAAGGTGCGCGTAGGATCAGCGATTGTTGGGCCAATTGTAACAGCCTGGTCAGGGTATCTGCCATTGAGGGCCTATTTTTCTGGTTCGGTAATGGTTGGTTTAGCCATCTTTGGTTTGGGTTTAGATGAGACGGATGCGATGCATACCTGGGGGATACCAGTGATCATCGCTACACCCTCAGTAGTTGGCCATCCCATCATGCCGTGGACTGAAGATACCACGGCGTTGAATCTTGCCATCCCGTCTCTCCCGAAGTCCACGTCTTCTGTGCGGGAGTATTTCCCATCCGTGAGAATGACGGGGAAAGATAGGATACCTAGGGGGTGTTTGTGCTGCCGTCGAACCCTTCCATTGAGGCGTAAACCGTTTCCAGGCGTTCTTTGTCTTCGTCGTCTAGCTTGTCGAAGAACTGCCTGTACATAACCGTTGACGAGGCGCCATTGTCAGCAAGAGTGCGGGAAACTAATGTAATGCCTCAGCTGGCTTTTGATGACGATAGGGCCTTCCTTGCTGGGTCCTACTGGCACTCGCGGGAAGCGCACCTCAGCTTCCTTCCATTCGCATGGTTCTGTCGTTCGTCTTTTTCTTCCTCTGATGTTGTCATGAACCATGTGGATGCTGATGTCAACGGGCTTTCGTCCATTGCCTTTATACCGGTTATCATTCCTTCCTCCATTCTTGATTGATGCCACAAGGTGTGCAAGTCTTCCATCCTTGACGAATGTTTCAACAATATCCTTCAAGGATGTACACTCCTCTGTACTGTGACCCTTTGTCCCGTGGAAGTCACAGAATTTGCTCTGATCCGCATTAGGTTGTTGCCGGATCATTGGAGCTTTTGGCCATGGGAGTTTTTCGGTGGCAAATATCTCCGTGACACTTTTGGTGAGTGGCGTCCACCGGTGTTTTCGGCTTGAAGGTGCGTGTTATCCCTTCTGCCAACAAGAGGGCGAGAGCTGGATGAGGTGTCAAAGTTTACCCTTGACTGCCAAATACCTAGCTTCCTCTTTTTGTTCTGCCGGGCGATCCGAACATTGTTTTCTCTGGTCCTCTGCATGTAGAGATGTGTACTCTGGGGAAGGTCCCTACCAGTTGCTTCTCCGTCTCGGCAAAGCGCTTGGCCGCCGTCATGATGGCATCCCATGTGGATGGCATGCCGTCCTTACCCGTCAACGTGCGGATAAGCTCTTGGTATTCGGCACCCTGGATGAAAGAGGCGCGAACAAGATCTTCACTTATGTTGCCCAGACTCAGCTTTTTGGAGTTGAAACGAGTGATGAAGTCTAGTAAAGATTCATCTTCCTCTCTCACGCAGTTGAGGATCGTCCACTGCTCTTCAGTATATTTCCTCTGTTGACTGAAGTGTTAGCTGAACTTGTGTTGAAAGTCCGCCCAATCATAGATGTGGTGGACCGGTAAACGATCAAACCACGCCCTAGCCGCTCCAACCAACGTCATTTGGAACATATAACACCACGTGGGTTCCGTCCAGTTACTGACGGTTGCCCCCGCTATGAATCTGTTCAAGTGATCATCTGGGTCGGATATACCATCATAAGTGCCGATGTTGGACATCTGTTTGGCACTTCTCGGGGCAATTGCTTCCGCAATGTCCCTTGCAAACTTGGATGTTCCCGCATTTGCAGCAGTTGGTCTAAAGGTTTTGGAGAAGTCGCGTGGGTTCCCCCCCGCGTTCCTTGGTTTTAAGGTTTCTCCGAAATTCCTTCTTGGTTGGAAGTCCGTTTCTTTACGCTTCCCTTTCGCCCTATGGCGAGGGTTTGCGTCAGTGTCGGATTCCTCCCGACCATCGTCTGAATACTCGCACTCACTGTTCATGTTGAGCTGTTGTCGAGTGCTCCCGAACTCGTCAGCCTGTTGGAGTGAACGCAAGCGTTCATCCAACTCAGCTTGGAATTCCTTTTGACGTGCTTCGGCCCACGCCTTAACTTGATCGAGTGTTCGGCGAGGGAGCCTCGTCTGTTTCTCCAACTGGGCATCAGTGAACCCTAGTGAAATATTGTTTACTGCACTTGCCCCGGCTTGGGTAACCGGGGTAGTGTTCGTAAAATTTGTGTAACCGCCGGTGTTCCCCCCAGTAGCTGGGGTTGTGGTTACCGGGGTTTTCTGGTCACTTACTAGCCTTGGGACCAGAGTAACGTTAACCATTTTTTCAGAAGTTTTGAAAAAACTGAATTAGTTCTAGCTTTTATCCACGGATGGCGCCAATGAAGAAACACTAATCGACCCCGGGCAGATTACGGATAATCTTGGGGTTAAGTAATGTTTCCCACGAGGGTTAGGTCCGGCAAAGAAGGATGTTCTTCAGATGACCTGCAAAACAGACACCGTGAGCTCGTCACTGAGAAGGGGGGGTTCCTCCTTGTGACCACCATCCGGCGTGAGAATCAGACTAGATTGCTCTGAATATAAGTGTATTTGAGAGAAATAGCTAGTGAAGGTAAAAATACCAGATCCCCCTACCGTTCCAAGGTGTTGGAGTATTTATAGCCGAAGGTAGTTTCCAAGCAGGTACAGCCAGCTGTAGAATATTCCTGTTCTACCAACTATGGGCTACGCACGTGCCATGCTGGTTGGTGGGTAGGCAGCGGCTGATAGTGACCAGGCCGGCTGTGTACTATTCCTTTTCCACCAACTGCAGGCTATGTGCGTGCCACGACAAGGGTTGGTGAGTAGGCAGCGGCTAATAGTGACAAACAGTACTAGAGCATGCTCCTCGTACTGTTTGTCGGTGAGCTGTCACCCTGTGATTGGTTCATGGGCTGCTTTGGTCAGATCTTGTCTATTTTGTCCATACCTTGGCAGGTATAGTACAAAAGATCTTCCAGAAGCATACGGACTGGCTCATTTGGGCGGGAGTATTCCCGCCTTGCTCTTTCTTTCAGGTGACACTGAATTATTGAGTGCCTTGTGCGTGTAGCCTTGCTATTAGTGCGGGTAGCCTTCCCTGATGGCTTGTATCCGCAGCTGCGGGGACTGGCGGGGTACTTCACCATTGGGAGGCTTTCCCTGCGGGAACAGCTGGCGTACTGCGCGTAAGGTCTTCATCTCTGAGCATGGTGGATCCTGCGGAACCAGTTGGTCCTTGCGCAAACGTCTATCTTCAAGGTGAGTCTTGCGGGTCCAACTGGGCTCTGCTGGGACCTACCTCTTCAACACCTTACTGCAATATTATAATTACCTTTTTGCCCCTTTGCAGCCCTTAACTCTTCAGAAATTAAAACATACAAACACTTAACATATGAACTATAGGATCACTTAACATATATCTGCAGCTGTTATGGCTAAGTGTTCGAGACCAGCTGCATCACAACTCGAACACATGTATCAGAATGCCCCTTCAATTATCTGCAAATCAGCTTGTAATAGAATGAAAAATTACTATACTGCCCCTGCTCTGAATAAATTGCAGCGGCTGTGAAAATTTCATATCAGTAGCCCAACTACTCGTGAGAACTCAGCAAATTTATGTTCAAACACTTTGTCAACTGTTCAAGCTCAGCCCAACGAACTCAGCACTGATTAAACTCACATATTAGCAGCAGATTGACGAAAATACCCTATAAAATGACAGTTCGCCCCCTGCAACATCGGCTCAGAAATTGGGCAGCAACAGCAGTAGTGCAACATCAGCTGATTAAGAATTGCAACAACTACTCGTAAATATTTGTGAATTGTTCGTGAATGAATAAACATCAGCAACTTCTCGGAGCACAACATCATATTTGTTAATTATTATCAACAGCTACAGCAACTGATTGTAACCAGCAACATGATTTACCAAAACTATCCCTTTTTAAAAACTTTGCAACAGTTGCAACTATTAAATTCATATATGTGCATTACTATTACAAATCAGTCCCTGTGTTTTTTTCTGATTTACATCAGCTGCAGCACAGCGGAGAACAAAATTGCTCAGCAGAAGGAAATCTTTCTAATTTAAATCTGCACGTGACTTAATCAATCATCAGCTGCAACTATACGAACAATATGCCCAATTGTACTATCTGCTCGAGATTGTTTGTGAATGTTATTAAGTGGAATACCCCCAACAACATGTGTTCGTGACCTGAATTAAGTACTAGTGAGTTAATCAGCAGCAACATACTTCATTCAGCCAACTAAGTACTCGTTAAGAATCCGTATCTGCTGCAACTATTCGGATAACAACATTTATTCACAACCAGCACTTCATATCAGCAAATCGATACACCATCTCGATCACATAATCAATATCTACTCGTACGCTCATCAGCAACAAGAATCTGCAATATGCCAACTCGAACACCTTATTATCATTAGTTTGAACACATATTCCATCCCTATCCACTCATGAATAACGACCAATAAACAACTTATTGAAATCAGTTTTACCAACTGTTCGTTAATGTTTATAATCAAATCAGCAGCACATAACTTCGAACACTTAAGTCAATCCAAACACATAATCAGCAACATAAGTACTCGTGAATAGCAGTAGCTGCAACATCTACTCGTGAATACCCAAATCAGCAACTACATATCACAACGAACCCCAATTTGCTTGAGACATAATACCATCAACAACTGATTGGACTTGCAGCGTTTCGAACAGTTAACTGGAATATATCATGAATTAAATCATAACTGCTCATGAAGAAAAATCCGTAATAGCAACGACAACTGGTTTGTATCTACACTATTCATCAACTACTCGTTTAGTGCTAAAATGGATCCTCCAAATCATGAAAGTAATCTCTCCAACCACATCATAATCATCATAAATACCAAAATTAGTCACCCTTTTTCCCTAAGTAACTCGAATTTGATTTTCCCCAAATTTTGACTTATGAACCCTAATTTCAAATCCGTAATTAAACTTGAAATTAACCACTGAAAATAGTCCATATCATCTCGAAATCAACATTCTAACACCTATATAACATTAATTTCATGAAACTTTCAGATCTAGAACATCACATATAAATGAGTTCGACCGAAAAATATAGATCTGAACGAAACTGAACGTGAAATCGATGTTGAATCTCGGAACTAATAATCATCAACTCAAACATCAATTCACATAAATCATCTTCGAATCTTCAAATTTCATCCAAATACTTGCAAAAACCCACAAAACTTTAACGAACTTCAAAGTTTAACGTCCATGGTGGATTCAAGAGCGAATTGAATCTAGTTCAGCGGTTAGTCTGAACGATTCGGTAACCCGATCTGATACCAACTGACGAAATCGAGCCCTGATGCGGAAGTGTGTCGAACGGTGATAAACGAGCTCGGATCTAGGATCTATCTACAACATGTATTCATTCTCGAAAGGTCTAATGGACGGATGTGGAGAGTTTGTTTCGATTAACAATAATCAATAAAGTATGATGGACAATTGTATGTAATCGAAACACAATAGATAGATGTAGTAGTATGATTTCATTAGTCGAATGATTCTCATAAATATGAATCACTCATACATACATTGATACATACACAAGAAATATCATCCACCCCGGGAGAAATCATCCTGGGGAGGAGACTCTCTCCTAGGGATAAAACCCAACATCTCAATCAATACACAATGCACTCAATCATACTAGACTAATGAATAAAAATATCTATTTATACTAGTCTACCATGACTTGGTCTTCAAGCCATCCATCCTTGTTTGAGACCAAACAGTGTATTTTTCACCCACATATTAATTCGATACGTCGGTCTAAAATATAAGACCCAACAATCTCAGCTATACCAACATAGTAGAACCTGACACCGCACCCACGTGATGTCGTACGAGTCGTTTGGATCTTGATCTAGCTTTATTCGGGTGTTTAATCAACCAAAGACGAGCTGAAGGACCACCTTAGCTTAGATCTAGACACCCTGAAGCTACCTAGGCCATAAACGATCAAACCCCGATCAACCATGTTGGTTAACGGCCGCTGGCGGCGCCGAAATCGAAGAAAAACCTCAAAAACACGTATTTAAGAGTTGAACAGAACTTATGCGTCATATAAGTATACACGCCGCATAAGTCTTAGTAGCGCAAAAGTGCATCCAGCGTATATGTATGTAGCAGCGTGTAAGTAGGCAGCATATAAGCATGGATGCAGCGTGTAAGTAGTACGTATATGTATATACGCCATGTATGTATGACTTATACGTTGGAGCACTTATACGCCAAGAACATCTTATAAGTTGGAACGCTTATACGCCAAGAGCAACTTATACGCCCGTAATAACTTATGCGCCTAAAACAACTTATAAGTCAGAAGGAGACATATACGTTTGTTATAATTTTATAAAATAAACAAAAGATAAACAACGTGTATGTACGTAAACAATAGATATGGACTTATATGATGATTAAGATAAGAATATGTAAATAATTAACAATAAAAGGTAACGTTTAAAATGAAGGTTTGATTTGATTAAATAATTGAACTTCAGTTTTCTGATGAGGTTTTTAGTAAAAACTTACTAATGAAAATAAAATTAGTAAGTCAAGGGTTCTGCCCCTTGGATCCCGCTAGGGGTTGCCGCCCCTAGAACCCCGTTGCCAGGGGCGCTGATCCCAGACCCCCGTAGCTAGGGGTTACAATTACCTAGAAATATTATATGGATAGGGCTAGTTAATTGATACATATAATTGTTATACAGTTAGCCGCACCCAAATAAGGAAAGGAGTTACCATTAACTCTGAAAGGAATCGCTTACAGTGAGTTTCTAGCCCCATTTCCTAGTTATGTTTTCGAGGTTGTGTGAATACTCGATGTGAATAGTTAATACACTTACCTTAAGTGGTAAGTGTATGTCGTACATGATATGTGTGATAGTTATTAAAGTTATGAATGAATGCTTGTTGGTACGTGAACGATCTTCAGATATTGAACGTATGGCCAAGGAAGGTAAGTGTCAGAATATGTAATTGTGTATAAACTATGTATGAATGATAAAGCAGGGTATGTATGAAATCGTATGAATAATAGTATAAAGGTATCGTTGTGCGAACGTAGGGAACAGACCCTAATAATATCTGCGAATGTTGGGAACAGACCCTAATAATAACTGAGAATGAAGGGAACATACCCTAATAATATCTGCGAATGAAGGGAACATACCCTAATAATATATGCGAATGAAGGGAACATACCCTAATAATATCTGCGAATGTTATAGGGTGAAATGCTCTTAAAATATATATGAATGTAAGTACGAAAGAAAAAATGAAATAATGTAAGTGTGAAAGAAAGAATGAACAAGTTAAGTAAGAAATATATATCTCCGAATATGTATAAGTAAGTATGCAGATGTATTTTATGTTACCTGTTTCAACTAAAACTCACTCAGCGTAGCTGACTTTTAGTATGCACGCAGGTAAATAGACTGAAGCAGCTAGCTTGAGGGAGACACATGGTAGGATCTGAAGAGGCTGGCATCTGAAGATTTGTCATGATGTTTTATATTTTATGTTATGTTTAAAAGACAAGTTATGAATGTTTGTAATGAATGGTTGACTTTTATTATTATTCCGTGAAAGTTTTAATTAACTCTGATAAATAGAACTGTGTTTATGAGTAAATCCAACGCCAAAGTAGGGCACCGGGATTAGGGCCTTACAATATATACTTAAAAAAAGTCAGAGATATAGATATTTAGTGTGTATAGATATAGATTATAAAAATATATATGTTTACACATGTGCACAATCAAAATAATTCAAATCTTAATAGATTTGTTCAACTTACATATATGTATTTTCAATTCTCTTTTTATTTCTCTTTAATTGGTTTTTTAAGTTTTTTTAAAAAATGCAAACAGCTAGATAAAAAACATGAAATAATGGTACAAAAAAGATGAGAATAATCTACTATTATAATAAAACAAGTTTGTTATACAAGTGTTAATTACGTACAGCTCTTCCCCTTTTCAATTCTACTTGATGTTATTTGACATTTGGCATCACCAGAAGCTAGCCAGAACGTTGATTTAGGAACACAACGGTTTCTACGAACTGACGCTTCAAAAACATCGTGAAGAAGAATTCTGACGTAGCAGGGGTTGGGGGAAGTTTTATTATACCTATACAACCGCAACCTCTAGGTCTGCTAATCAATCAACATGCATGATCATGTTTCCACCAAGCAAATGCAACAACACGGAAACAAGTCATGTGATTACCATAGGTATACTGGAAAAATCATCACAGCGGAAACAGATCTTATCCTAAAGTCACATGCTAGTGTAATTGGCTATGGAAGATCAAACCGCGCTGATTACGATTGCTGCAGGAATCGAATTAAACGTGAAATTAATGCGATGGGAGGTCGTAACTTGTAAGGATGAATCGATTTTGGACCATCAAAGTCGTGACCAGTTTTCATCATATTCCAATTTGATGTTTCTAGATAGAAGAAATTAAGCAGAAATCACCATGGTCGAACGAACATTCAGATTTCAGACCAACTTTTAGATAGTAAGAAGGTTTCAAATTTGCTTTAATTGTGATTAATTGGGTGTTGAAGCCTAATTACTTAGGTGCTTTTGACGATTTCCAAACTAATCTTAATGCCGCCTTCTCATTCTCATTTCTAAGGATTTAAGGCTATCTATCAATCTATCAATCTCTCTCTCTATATATATATATATATATAAGCAGGCATATTAAGTTCATTTTTTTTCGTTTAATACTTCATTGGAAAATTTTCTGTATAGACACACATCTACTGGTCGCTCATATGAATTTTTTGTATGGGAGCAAGTAGTAGTTTTAAAATTAAAAAAGAAAAGATACACTCCAAAACCAGGTCAATAAGTTTTATCAATATTATCTATATATAACAGAAACTTTCAATCCTCAAATCCTAGCCTCATTGATTATTTTATAGTAGACACTTTTATCCCGTTTGATTATGAACGGTTAGCTATTATACTATGAATCATATACATTATTAAGAACACTCAAAGAAATGTTTAAAAAAATAATTAAAGTCGTGGTTTATTTGGATTACTCGGCAAGAAAATCCCGGTAAGATGTTACAGTGATCTATAGTTTTACAAAAAGTAAGACAATATTTCTTAAAAGACGAAGTTTTTTTTGTTTTCATGTAGTTTCTTTTAGGCTTTATGATCTGAGACATACTTTGGTGATCCTACATCCGACTGTAATCTTCTTCTTAAATTATTTTGCAAAAGGAATGGATGTCACATTGAGGTATGCACCTAATTATTTATTTATTTGGCAATTATGATATCTATTTTAGTAAATTTTTTATTTAGTTATAACTCTTTTTAACTTTATAGAAACCGAATATAATCGGTATTGATATTAATGGCATGGATGTTAGGGTTTTCAGTGGGATTGAAGTTTGCACTCATTGTTTTTCTTCAAGATTTAGGGTAAATATTTTCACATTATTACGTAAAACTTAAAACATGTTCATCACAAGTTTCAGTCGGGCATAGCTATAATTTAATCATCATAAACTTACTTGCGATATTGAATGTGATAATAATATTTTAATAATATATCTATTGTATCAGATGGTTTAAAGATTTAAAGATTAGCCGATCTAAGACGGAGTACCTACACTGTGATTTTGGTGGGATAAACGACAGTGAAGACGCACACATCACAATTGAAGGGCAGGTGGTTTCGCAGGTAACGAAGTTTAAGTATTTAGGATCATTTGTACAGAGCGATGGGGAATTAGACAGTGATGTGACCCACCGAGTTCAGGTAGGATGGTGTAGATGGAAAGCAGCCACAGGTATATTGTGCGACAAGAGTTTCCCGACTAATCTAAAGGGAAAATTCTATAGGGTGGCAGTTAGACCTGCAATGCTATATGGAACAGATTGTTGGGCCATCAAGAAGGCACAAGTGCGGAAGATGGATGGTAGCAGAAATGAGAATGCTACGTTGGATGTGTGGGCACACAAGGCTAGACCGAATAAGAAACGTTGTGTTTCGCGAGAGATTAGGGGTGGCAAACATAGCAGACAAGATAAGAGAGTGGAGATTGAGATGGTTTGGACATGTAAAGAGAAGACAGACGACGAATCCTGTTAGATCCGTAGAAAACATTACTATAGAGGGGAGGAGGGGTAGAGGACGACCGAAATTGACTTGGGATGAGAGGATTATGCATGATTTGATAGACCTAAACCTCTCCGAGGACATGGTTGAGGATAGGAATTCGTGGAGAAGTAGAATTAAAGTTAAGGATTTTTAGAGAGAATTGAATACCTTAGGGCTTAGACTTAACTTATTTAGGTCACATACCATAATGGTATTTCCCTTACATATATTATTATTAGCTTTTATATTGCTGTTAAACTGTGACCTTATTATTAATATTATTATAATTAGTAGTAGTTTTTATATAACTGTTAAACTTTGATTTCCTTTATTTTGCTTCATACACATGTACTTAGAGCCGAGGGTCTCTCTGGAAGCCACCTCTTTATTCCTTTGGATAGAGGTACGGTGTGCCTACATCCCACCCTCCCCAGACCCTACCTATAGCTTTGTTGTCGGTGGGATTTTACTGGGTATGATTGATTGATATATATATATATCTATTGTATCAGGAAAAATTCAAATAAACAGGCTATGACTGTACTTCAACAAATGAAAAAGAGGGTTGCAATGGCAGAATCTATGTTAGAGGCAACACTGCAATATAATTTGGAGTTAAAATATGATTGACTTTCATTTCGTTATGCTAAGTGTTTTTTAGTGAATTAACTTGAGGTTCATGGCTTCCTGTTTCACATACCTTTTGATCTAATTCTTGGTTAGATTATCATAAAAAAAAATCAATTTCTAAATTTTGCATTTGCTTTCTGATTTTTATGCATACTGGTGGGTCTGAATAGTGCTGGAGAGATTAGGATTATAATGGTTAAAAAACCTATGATGAGGGGATTTCATTAGCAATTTAGTATATTGGCGGGAATGAGGGGCTGATCATGACTGTTTTCCCAAGATAATTAATGTTATTGGTTAAAAGATTTAGATTTTAGTGAACTTTGGCCGAAAGCCACATGGATCTCTTGTAAATTGTTGACCCGAAAAAAGGAGAGGAAAAGCCGATTATAATATCAATAAAAAAAAACGCCAATAACATGTGTTACACCCCCCAAAAACCTTAATCAAGGCAGTGGAAGACTTTAACTAAGTCATTCGGGTCGCGACAGATGCCGATAGCAAATTATAATAGAGCAAAATATTTAATAATAAAAGTTTAACTTTTATTTAATAAAAATATTCATTAAATGATCAGAGTGTTACACGTGCTACCGCACGGTTTATTAAAATTCCAATTTCTACATTATTCAAACACACATCCCACGCTCTTTTTTACTTGTCCCCTCGAAGCCATCACTTACCTGAAAAACATATTAAAACGAACATTAACACGAATATTATTAAATTCTCTTTATTAAAAATAATATATATATATATATATATATATATATATATATAATAGATATTGGAGAGAGGGTGTTGAGATGTTGAAAAATAAGAGATTTAGAACGAATTTGGCATACTACAAGTGGTTAATGCATAAAGCCTTAAAACGCTTTAAATCTCCTCAACATAAGATGCAGCGGAGCGGGATTAAGGGCATGTCTGGAATTGAGTTTGATAAATGCTTATTGGCTTATTGGTGTGTTTTTAAAAAGCTAATAAGTTTAAATGTATTTGGTAATTATAAAAAAACCTTCTTAATTTAGCTTTTTAAAAAGGCTAATAAACAATTTTTCAAAAGCCTCAAATCCTTACTTTTCAAAATGGCTTTTTAAAAATACAAAAAATGCTCTAACAGGTTCAAAATTTGAATCCAGATCTACGTCTGACCTCTCACACTCTCCCTCCCCAACTTTCTATCTACTGATTACGATTCAGCCGAACTCAGGTAAATCCTTACTATCTCAACTCCAATTTCTTATTCAGTGCGAACAATTATGATTAAACATCATAACTCTAAAATTCGATTTCTTGTATAGTGTAACTTATTATACAGGGATTGAATGCGGGATCGTATTAAGGCGTTTTGAGTCCACGGTCAGCTATTGATGATATATACTTTCCTATCAACCAAGGTATTTTATTTTAGCTACCTTTCAAGTTTTCGTAATAACTATCCATTGATTAGTTAGGTCATTCTGATTGTACAATAGTTGATTAGGGTTTCGTTTGTATATTGAATTCAGTCAGTTTCTTATATTACTATTATTTTGATGGTTTTCAGTTTTAGGACACGCTTGAAGAAATAAAAATTAAGCGATGATCTTGTACTATTGTACACACATGAACAAGCTAAACATTGCTAATACGCAGAGATTGAAAGTCATGCTAGACTGAGGTCTTTGTCTATTTATGTTCACTATGGGCAAAATCATCCAAAAGATGCCAAAATATTAGCTCAAAGTTTTGGGGTTGTAGCTTAAATTCGGAGTATTCATCTGTGGTAACCGAGTATTTTCTAACTGCATTTTTTTAATTTAACCTGAAACTATTTTTATTCTTATATTCATTATATATATGTGTGTGTGTGTGTGTATATATATATTTATATGCATATGTTTGTTGTAGAATGCTGAAGAACTTGGTAAACTTGTGTTCTTTATTCCAGTGCGGTCGTTGAGGGAGGTGTCTGATGATGCACACACTATCAATATGCTAAAAGACAGATTTAACTGACCACAGCCACCCTAGTTGCTGACCAACGGTGGTGTCTTATCGGTACCCCTATTCAAGTATGTGACTTTTTTGATAATGCTATTATTTTGTATTTTTGTTTCAATGTTGGAAAATGGGTTGGTCGTGTTGGTTGAATAACCGATCAAAACGAGTCGTTTTAGTACAAGTCAAAATGGGTTGGGTAATATTTTGTGATTGGCTACAAATTGTTGTCTTTTGAGAAAGACAAAATGTAAGGGTATTTGCTTGTTAGAGATAAAACATAATCAATTTACTTGTTTTTATGGTAGTTCATATAAATCCCATAGTCTCATAATTTGGTTGAGCGATTTCTTTTGTTACAGAATAATTGGGAGGATCTTTTTGGTCTTCTTAGGTTCTTTAGGATTGAACCATGGGGAAGCTGGTCATGGTATGTTTTGTTTTCCTTTTTATCTTAAAAATGCGTCTAATAATACAGTACAAGTTATATATATATATATATATATATATATATATATATATATATATATATATATATCAGATTGTTTTATGCTACTAGCTTAAAATGGTCACTCAAACAACAATTTTATGGCACAAAACATCCTAAATCATTTTATTTATCTGGATCATCCCAGCATAGTTTTTTTTGTAATCATAGTAAATAATCTAAAAATATAATTTTTTTAATATAAATTGGTGGAACAAGTTATCCAGAAACCTTTTGAGGGTGATAAGAGGGGCTTGAGTTTGGTTCAAAATTTGCTCACTCGCTCGAGAATGATGATTTGCATTACTTCTCACTTGCTCTATATTATCCTGTACATATCTCAATGTATGAAGCTGCTTGATTTAGAGGAGCCAAAGCGGACTGTACTGGTAATTTGACTAAATTCAAACTAAGAAGTTATAGGTTTACTAAAAGTCAAATGGAATTTGGTTGTATAAGTCTGTGCCATAAACAGTGGCGGACCCAGGATTTTTGTTCGATGGGGTCCTATTTTTTCGGTTTTCAGATTTTTCGAATCGAACGTTATTCGGTTCGGGTCGGGTTAAGACGAGGAACTCAATAAAAAATAATATCATAATAAGAAAATATGATCATTACTCGTTAGTAAATGCACAAAATATGATGTCATTAGAAACGTGAAAAATAAAACATTACAAATTTGTAAAGTTGTTTTCTACGAGTTTTCATTTTTTTGAAAACAAACCATTACATCTTCGACCGAAATGTTGCAAGAAATTCTCTTTTAACATTACAAATGCACACGTCGTTCATATAATAATCACATGACATCAAATAATGCATATCCTTTAAATTAACAAAAACTCTTATAAGTAGCCTGCAATCATGTTTTTGGTTATAAGTAGCCTGCAATTATATTTTTGCAACAGACCCCATAAAGATAAGCCACATCTGAAGCCATGATTGCATACAATAGAAGCATTGGGCATTGCCACAGAATGCATCATTCATTCCTTGGTTGTACGAACACAAAGACATCATTCATTCCTTTGCGTTCGTTCGCTTTCATTCATTCACGTTTGTTTATGTTCTTTAATTTTCATTTGTTTATGTATAATTGTTTTTGTTTTCATTCAACTATTTCATTTATATTTATTTTTAGCCAATATTAATTTTGAAGTGTTACTGATGTCGTAGAATATGGAAGCTATATTGAAGATGCGAAAGTTTAGAGGCATGACATTAAAACTTTGTCTTGCAGCTGGTAAATATAAAGAACACTTCTACTTCTGTACTTTATATCATGAAGATTAAGTCAAAATATATTCAACAATATTGACTTCACATGTGTGGAGACTAACTAGACAAGATCATGTGTTCAAATGAAGATGATGATATGAAAATTAACAGTGGCCAGGAGTTTGGGTATTCCAGTCTCATTTATGTATGCACAGTTTTGTTTTGTTTTTTGTTTTTTTTTTATTATATATTTTTCTGTGCTTGCGTATATACTTAAAACATAGAAAAGACATATCTCAAATTAATATTTATGTCATATGTGGTCAGATTACAAGGACAAAACTTCTAACAACTTGTTGTTTGACTATTTTTATTTATTATTAAAAAAAATCAGTTTATGAACTTGAAAAACAAATGAGAAATTCATGAAAAAAACACAGTTTAATCTTAGAAACCAACTTTTTTTTATCTTAGGACCCATTTTCAAAAGTACCAATTTCGGCCCATGTCTAATTTTGTCAACAACACATTCAATTTTGGATAAACAGTCTGATCTATCACCAAGAGGGCTATTTTTTTAAAACAACTCGTTTTGACATGCAAACATGACCCGTTCAGTACTCACGCAATAGAACATGACAATTCTTTTAGTTTTACAATATAAGTCTGACTGTGAAAAGTCAAGATATTGTCTTCCCGTCGCATCCCGCGGGTTTCTGACTACTATATATATATATATATACTTATATATACATATATATTATAATAAAAGTAAAGGCAATCGAAATTTCCATTCAAGTCATTATAAAAGTCATTATAAATAATATTATATCAATTTATCGAGAAATAATAAACGAGTACATATAAATTCTCACCATACATTGGTTCTACGACCATTCTTTTTATCAACTATTACCATAAGCACCAGTAGTAAACATTTCTTACCCTTCTTTTAACATGGTAATTAATTCTTTAAAATTCATAAAGCATAGCATTTTATCTTTTAACAAATCGTACTGTTGTAGACTAGCAAAGAATACAACAAGTGTATGACTATCAAAATTGGTATCTCGATACCTACCATACTCAAAATGTTCACACTTTTAACCCAACGCGGTTGTACTAACTCCTATTTAAATTTTGATTCTTCCATTATTCAAGTTTTCAAAGTTTCTATTTCTAGCAAGTAAAGGACAATTGATCAATATGCTAATCCAATGTACACTTTAACAATTCATTCTATCCTAGTTCAAGTTAGAAATTCGATTTCTATCAAATACATATATGCTAAGTATTCATATCATAATCAAAGATTTAACTTTTCATTCTACAAAGTTTTCTTATTTGGCAATCTAACAATTTCCAACAAACTTTAAATATTATCTTTCAAACTAATAGTTTTGATTATTCAACTAGCATACATCGAACCTATACAATTTCACTTAACATTAATCTATATCACTTTCAAATTTCATTGATTCATCAAAATCATCCTTTAATCCAAGTAATTCAATAATCCCAATTTGCAACTATGAACAAGTTCTTGCCAATTTTCATTTTAATACTAGCAAATTCAATGATTCATGTTCATATCATCAATCCTATTGATCATTAATTTAATAAAAATTCATCTTAACACCAAACTCAAACATCAATTTCATCTATGATTATACCTAAATATCAAATATTTCAACAATGCGTCTAATCAATCTTAACAATCAAAGTATGAACTTCAAGATGAATGTATGCATGTGTAAGTGGATTAAATCATTCCCCTTACACAAACATACATACACACGACTCACATACAGATACCAACATTAATAATTTTCAATCTTCAAGGTCAATCTCAACTCAAGAACATCTAATCGAACCTATTTAACCCTATAAATTACTTATAATCATAACTTACTTATGTTCTTGAAGATCTTAGGATGAAGATGAGAATATGGTGGTTGTGGGTGTGATGATCGTTCCTCTAGATCCTCTTCCTAGTTGCTAATCACCATTGATCTTTATCTAAGCTTGAATTATTAGTGTGTTTGTGATTTGAATTTGAATGCGGATATGTGTGAAATTTGTGTGTGTGTGCCGTGAGTATATTGAGAGAGTAAGGGAGGGAGTAGCTTGGATGAGTAAGTGATTAGAGTGTTAAGTGGATGCTTTGATTTGTTTACAATTTTTTACACGGATTGTAAAATAAAATGCTTTATAAAATATTTTAATAAAATTTGTGGAAAGGATATGTTTCCCCCCCCCCAAAACACAATAAAAAAATTTCGAAAATGAGGGGTCGATAGAGAAACTCACGGTTGAAGCTTTTCGTTCCAAAGTTTGCGTGTCCTATTTTATTACACGTTTTGTTAATAAATCTTGGTTTTAGTTTGTAAAAACCTTTTATTTGTTAATCCTAGTCTAATGTCCACACAAGCACATAAGCAAGTAAATTCCTATTAAGTTAATGAGTATGTATAGTTCGGGTTTCGCTAACTATTATCTTAATATCTAAATTAACTAATAAATAAAGTAAATATAAGAATATAATAAAATATTAAGGTTTCAGTTGCTGGAAATTTTTAAGAAAATATTAATTTATTATTTTTAATGGATCTTGTCGGTTGTGTCGGTTTCGCATTTAAAAATGAACTGTTTGACTTTCGTATAAAATATAACTTTTATGTAAGGCCCCGTTACCGGTAGCCCTACTTTCGTGTTGGATTTACTCATAAACGCAGTTCTAAATATCAGAGTTAATTAAAACATTCGCAGAACATTAAAAACATTCAAACCATTACATTCCATAACCATAATTTTTGTCTTATCGAGCATTCATAATCATTTAAAAACAAAACATAGTCTTTTAAAATAAAATGTCATAGCAAAATCTTTAGATGCCAGCTTCGTCCAACTCTACCATGTGTCCTCCTCAAGCTACCTGCCTCATTCTACTCACCTGCGTGCATACTAAAAGTCAGCTATGCTGAGTGAGTTCTAATTAATCACATACTCATACAATACCTTCTTGCATTTTATACTTAACCTCTTAACTTTCTTTCATACACACATAAGTGCATATACTTTCATTCTTACCTTCATACTTTCTTTACATACATAATCATACGTTTTAAAGAGCCTTTCGCCCTATAACCTCACAGATATTATAAGGGTCTGGTCCCTGACATCACAGATATTATAAGGGTCTGGTCCCTAACATCACAAATATTATAAGGGTCTGGTCCCTAACATCACAGATATTATTAGGGTCTGGTCCCTAACATCACTAATATTATTAGGGTCTGGTCCCTAACATCACAGATATTATAAGGGTCTGGTCCCTTTGTTTCGTGTAACTGTACCGTACCTGTTCATACATACTTTCCTTGACAATACGTGCAATCTCCGAAGAGCGTTCACGTACCATCATCATAACATACATACATTATGCATACATCATATATTCATACATACATCATATCTTTCATCATACTTATCAATCATATCTTAACTACCACCTGACGGTACATGCAATATCCGAAGATCGTTCACGCACCGTCAAACAATCATCATACATAAATCATACAAGGCATACACTTACCACTTAAGATAAGTGTATTAACTATCACATCGAGTATGCACACAGCCCCGAAAACATAACAAGGAAGTGGGGCTAGAAACTCACCTGAACCCTGTTACGCTCTCCGTTAATCGTTATTCCCTTCTTGAGCTGTGCACGGCTAACTGTATAATATTTACATGTATCAATTAACTACTACTACTACTCATGTTGTATTTCTATCTTTATATAACCCACAACGAACGGGGGTCTGGGGGCAGCGCCCCTGGCAGCGGGGTCTAGGGGCGGCAGCCCCTAGCAGGGTCCAAGGGGCAGAGCCCCTGGCTGGGGTCGAGCTGCCAGGTCAGCTTGGAAAAATTTTATTTCCATTAACTGTCTTAACACATTTTTCATAAGGTTTTTAATTTATTTTCCAATTTGCTAACTGCAGCGAACTTATCATTAAGCGAACTTAACAATAAGCGAACTTACTGTAAGCGAACTTAGTGTTAAGCGAACTTAACATTAAGCGAACTTAACAATAAGCGAACTTAGTGTTAAGCGAACTTAACATTAAGCGAACTTAACATTAAGCGAACTTACTGTAAGCGAACTTAGTGTTAAGTGAACTTATCACCAGGCGAAGTTATGGCTTGGCGAAATTATCATCCAGCGAACTTAGCTTTGCAGGCGAAGTTGCCTACCATGAACCTGCTTACAGCGAAGTTATCCAGTGACGGCCACTGGTTTGGTTTTAACTCCGCTAATCGGCTATATTTCAACGTATAAACCTTTTAACCGTCCTCGTAAACATTCCCATAGCCAACCTCGGACAAGACTTGACTCGGATAAGTGTAAAGTTTGGACCTTTAAGCTAGAACGTTTAACACTAGATCTTAGGGTTCCATTTTAACGAGCCGTTTATGTTCTTGGGTTCGTTCGGTTTGTTTTAACATCAAGTTTATAACTTTACATTTTGTTTACACTCGATCTATCTCCGTTCTAAGTTTCGAGGCTAACCGATCCTAAAAACATAAACTTTAAGGTAAAGGCTTACCTTTATGCGATCGATGCGGTAGCGGTTGGCTTGGTATATTGTATCTAGCTCGTATAGTGAAGATCCAATAATGGTTGGCTTGATCTTCGGACTCGAATCCGCTCTCTCTCTCTCTCTCTCTCTCTCTCTCTCGGCCGTAGGAGGTGGTGTGTGTTTGGAGTATTTAGAGAATAAGATGAAAATAATGAGGGTTTAGGGTTTAAAGGTGTTTTAAGGAGGTATTTATACTCCTCAAGGCCTATGGACCTAAGGCCCATTACCCCTAATCCATCTTAATTAAATCCAAGTCCATGATCATTTCTTGCTTGATATTCACTAATATCATTAAACGCTCAATCATTTAACGAAGTCTTTCTTTATTCAATATTATAAAATTTAGGATGTTACATTTTAAGTCTTGAAAATACTTGTTACATATATATTAGTTAGGTTTTAGGAGTTATTTTACCAAAAACATGTTATTTTTTATTTTTGTGAATATTTTCTTAAAATAGCAACTTTTAAAGTTTTCGTGTCGGTTTTCGCGAAACGAACTGCTTAGGACCAAGCTTTTTATCTTGACCTCTTCTCATATATTAAATTATGTTATATATGAGTATTTTACAACTTTAGGGGTTGTTCTAAAACAGTCCCTAACCGTCGTGTCGGTTTACGTTTAAAAGCCGATTTTTCGACTGTTAAGGTTACCAACAAGTTAAATAAACCAAGTAAGTCCACACCAATTACCCTCCGAACCAAGTATACACATTATAATACATAATTCATCTTTATTTCTATATTTGGTCAAATACGTTTTTTATAACACATTTAAATCAATTTTAAGCTTATAATTCATAACTTAAGTTTATTGATTGTGTCACTAATCAAGCTTTTCATTTCATATATGAACAAACATCATAATAAAACCTAATAATCCAGATTTCAAACTATTATCATGACTCTCAAAATAAGCCAAATTAATACTTTTCAACTATATTCTTATTCCTATTTGGAAGGTTTCAATATGTGTGTGTAATCATGTATGTCCTTTTAAGAATCAATTCAACAATCTTGTGATTATTCCTATAATCATCAAATCATCAAGTCATTCAAATTATCAAATCATTAGTTCAAATATTACATCATTTTATGAATTTTCTAAGTGTTTCATCAACAAAGTTTCATATTATAGTAACTTTTAAACTTTGATAATTCTATCTTTCCAATCATTATTCTGTGGGAATCTTGTTTATCTCATTCAACTAGTTTGACATAATTTCATAGATCCTATTGTTATATTTAAATTTTGATTCTTCCATTATTCAAGTTTTCAAAGTTTCTATTTCTAGCAAGTAAGTGATAATTGATCAATATGCTAATCCAATGTATACTTTAACAATGCATTCTATCCTATTTCAAGTTAGCAATTCATTATCTATAAAATACATATATGCTAAGTATTCATATCATAATCAAAGATTCAACTTTTCATTCAACAAAGTTTCCTTATTAACAATTTTCAACAATCTTCAATTATTATCTTTCAAACTAATAGTTTTGATGATTCAACTAACATACATCCTATCCAATTTCACTTAACATTAATCTATATCACTTTCAAATTTCATTAATTCATCAAAATCTTCCTTAAATCCAAGTAATTCAATAATCCTAATTTGCAACTATGAACAAGTTCTTGCCAATTTCCCTTTTAATACTAGCAAATTCAATGATTCATGTTCATATCAGTAATCCTATTGACCATTAATTTAATCAAAATTCATCCTAACACCAAACTCAAACATCAATATCATCCATGATTATACCTAAATATCAAATATTCTAACAATGCTTCTAATCAATCGTAACAATCAAAGTATGAACTTCAAGATGAATGTATGCATGTGTAAGTGGGTTCAATCCTTCCTCTTACACACACATACATACACATGGCTCACATCCACACACACACACCAACATTCATAATTTTCAATATTCAAGTTCAATCTTAACTCAAGAACATCTAACCTAACCTATTTAACCCTAGAAATTACTTATAATCATAACTTACTTATTGCTAATCACCATTGATCCTTCCTCTTGATCCTCTTCCTAGTTGCTAATCACCATTGGTCTTGATCTAATCTTGAATTATGAGTGTGTTTGTGATTTGAATTTGAATGTGGATGTGTGTGAAATGTGTGTGCCGTGAGTATATAGAGAGAGTAAGGGAGGGCGTAGCTTGGATGAGTAAGTGATTAGAGTGTTAAGTGGATGCTTTGATTTGTTTACAACTCATTAATCTAGGTAATGATTGGAGATTTGATATGGAGAATGGCTATTGGAGGAAAGGGGGGTGGGGGTGGTGATGTGGCAAGGTGAGCCGGCCCAGGGTGGAGATGGAACGGTTGGGTTATAATATAATTAATTTGATTAAATTCCTGATAATAAGGACTATAAAAACTATTTTTCTGAAAATAGTTTGTGTTGGGTCCTTTCCGGGTCCTGTACTGACTTTCGTCTACTTATTTCTCAGTTTTTGAGATTCGAGCCTTCTAAAATTATGTTTATACAGTATATCTAATGTTTTGACATATACTTAAAATTTTTGGGGCCATTCAATAATAATTAATGATTTATTTTATTTTCCGCTCCTCTGCCCGAGGTTATTTCACCTTATGCTCATTACGTGTCAAAATTTGGACTTTTTGTTGACTTTGCAAAAAATTGAAACTTAATAAAGGTTTTATTCATAAAATGATATTATATTGCTAATCATGATTACATTAGCGATAAATTTTTACCGAGTGTTACAGCATATATTCATACCTTTCTAATTTTACGTACAATTAAGAACCGTTGAATGTAATTTATTTTTTCAAGTAGGTACCACAAGTCAGTGCATGTGTGGTTCCCTCATGAAAACTGGTGTAGCTTTAAAAAAAGTCCTTCCTTCCAATTCTTGGTGTATTCGGGTATGTTTAAACTTTGACTTTGAAAAGTAGTTAGGTTGAATTTTAGATATACAAGCATATGTTTCTTTTTACATAAAAAACAATCAAACTACTTTTTGTTAGAATTTTTTTCCTTTTAATTTTGAAAACGATGCAGGTATAACACCAACTTGAATGGGTTATATCATATGGCAAGCTAAAAGAATGAAGGTCAAATTAGGTATATACTGGAAATTCACAAACCTTTGGTTATAGCTGTAGCTGTATTAGTATAGTAGACTGGATATTTGCTATATATGAGGTAAGATTTGTTACTCTACATAATAAGGTGATTTAACATGTTTTTTCTATGCATAATCTTGCAATGAACTGATGATTGTTAGTAACATGTGAGTTTTGAGAAATGTGAAGTCTTATAAACTGATCCCTTAAAATAACCTTAACAAACAAATACTACTAAAACATTTCAACTTAAACAAGCTTTCTTTTGATGTAGTTACAATATAAGTGCCATTTTAGTTTAATATTAAAATCACTTTTCTTGACTTTTAAAGTAAAAGTAGGATCACTAATATGGATAGGTTTTTTTGCGCATACAAGATTCAAACTGTTTTGAGTGTCTTCCCTCGTATACATGCAAGATCACAAAATGATTAGATGCACATTAACCCAAACATACCTCAGCTCCACCCTATCATTTACAAGGTTACTGTACTATCCTCTTTTTAACTGATGATTAGATACTGTTTATCCACCTACTCTTTTTTATTGTATTTATTTTTAAATTATTTTAAAATTGACATGCTATTTCAAAAAAAAATAAAATAAATAAACCTACACTAATATTATTATAGAGCTTGCACTATCCCTTACTCAACTTCTTTCCCTAAGGGTTAAATCCTGCATTTACCTTGTAGGATTCATTATTTAAATATTATGGTGCTTATTGTTTCACCTTATCTTTTTCACCAAGTTTCAGTCAAAACTATCAATTTTAGGATAACAGTCAAGGTTATCCTCTTTGGAAAACCCGGACTGGTTCCACCGGTTTTGTTCAATTTCGGTTAAAACAACTGTGATCACCCTAACCCCTTGGGACCGTATAAGTTATAAAACAATTATAAAAAACCTATATTTTTTAGCATTATACCAATAGTTTTGGGTTTCATTGCTTTTTGTTTCTGTTAATGAAGGTTATTTTTTAACTAATAAGTCATATGAGTTGTGATTTTATCTTAAACATGTACTGTTTGGTTTAGAATGAAGAAAGATAGTTTTGCCACTATCATAACTACTATCACTGGGCATTTCTGATGTTTCCGATCCTGATATTACAGTATGAGGAAAGTGAAACTCTTTTTTAGCACTTGCTTAAAGAGAAAATGTGTACTATGACCATGGGGAGCACTTTTGATTTATAATTGTCAACTTGTTATACAAATACATATTTATTATTATATATGACAAGAATTATGGTTCTGTTGTCTTATAATTTGCAGGCTACAAAGCTGGGAAGCGATAGACAAAGGTTAGCCATAGTCAGAATAAAATTTTCAGTCAAGGATGACTTTTTAATTGAAATTGAAGTTTTTGGAAATGACTTTTTTGGTAAGGTTGACTTTTTTGTTAGCTTGACAAAAAGTTAGATGGAGGTCTCCGATTACCCTCGAGACGGGAAGTCTCCTATTATAGGTTAAAGAAAACCTAATAATATTCAGATAATACTTAAGCATCAACATTTCAAAATAAACGAAGAACATGTTACACAAATACTAATCCTAATTAACGGTTATAAAATCGCACCACTACTACTTTTAAGAATTATCTGAATAACCGGGTTCGTATCAGAACATTTTGTAAGTTTATATTTTGCTATTTTAGATCGATTGTAAGTTTCAATTTTGTAAAAGGAGTTTGGCTAGCAACAATTTATATTATATTATATAGTATTAATCTAATTGACCAGTTTCTAAGGATATGCGTAGTGGTACTACTAATGTGGGCGACAAGGGACGACGAGGGTGAGAACACCACCCCCTGGGAGATATGAGGGGCAACAAGGGGCAGGGCGATGGGTTTTCGTCGCCGGCGAGATTTGATAAAATATTATTACTTTATTGTTGCGTGTGTGTGTAATATATATATGTATAGAAAAGATATAATATAGTTACATTAGGTACAAGAATACTTATATTCATGAAATCAATCCACAAAAATCACATCACAAGATCACGAAATCGTCAATACATATCCAATTAATTATTGGTTCACCGAAATAACAGTTTTGGATAGTTAATCGATCAATTTTTTAATTTGCTTCTCGAAAATCGTTTTGAGCATTTTAGTGTTTTTGGCTGAGCGTTTTAGTATTTTGGTTGGACGTTTTAGTTTTTTGGCTGAGCGTTTTAGTTTTTTTTTTGCCTTTGAGTGTTTTGTTTTTGCCTTTGAGCGTGATTCGCATGCCTATTGTACGTTAAACAATTATTTTACAATAACCTCACTCTATATATGTATATGTATATGGGGATACAACACCATTAAACTACATTGGATTTTCAGGAGACGATAGTGTTGTTTACGCTTCAGTTTTGGATGAGAAAATGGTTGCCGTTAATAATACCAGTTTTATTGACTTCCCACTAACTTGGATTGATAGATTACTTCAAGAATTGGCATATACTGTGACCAACTTTCACTAACCAAAAGTATTGTATTTATGTGAAGTAATAACTGTAAAAAAACATTTAATAACACTTGATTATTGTATACTAGTTTAGTTACCTGTGTAGCACACGGGTTAGAATAAGTAATTTTTTTTAAATAATAACATAACGTGAAATACAAAAAAAATGTATCACATATATAAAGATATATTATACAATAAAAAAATTACACATTCCGTAATTTGAAACTAAAAAGTTGTTAGAAAATTCATAAATCATAAATTATTTCTTTGTTATTTTCTATATAAAAACTTAGTTGTAAATGACAACTTTTTTAACTCAACTCGTGGACTAAAACTCCTTCTAATCTTAAACTGTTTTGACATGTACAATGTTTGATACTTTAATCGGTTAAAGAAACCCACCCGTTTCGTATTGGCTACTTATAAAAATCTAATATTAATAATTAACGCAACATTTTATATTAAACAAACTAAGATATTTATTATGGTATTAATTCTTTTGAAATTGAATGGAGTTATTAAAAACTGAAAATGAAATATTAAAAAGAGAAATGTAGTTAATATGAGAGAGGTGATGGAAAATTTTGTAAGGATCAACATAATTAATATGAGAGAGATGAGGGAAAACTATTAGACTAAAACTGCAGATTTCGACAAATCATAATGACGAAAACCATAGTTCACCCAATAATAATAGATTGAAAAGAAAAAAAAGAATAAAATATAAAACTAAATAATATATCTATGTTTGTATTAAAGTCTTAAATTAAAAAATAATTATTGAAAAGAGAAAAAACTTGATAAAGAAAGAAAAAAAAAGTTAAATATAAAACTATTAATAAAAAAGAAAATATATTTAATAAGAGAGAGATGTGAGAAAATTTTGTAAGAAGATATCTTGTATAATGCCATGTGACGTTAATAACCTTTATTTATTATATAGTATAGATTATTTATGTTTAAGAGATCTAATTATAATCTGTACATGCTCATAGTTAATTTTTGGCATATGAGCATATACAATATATTTAACTATTTTAAGGAGTAACATTTGGTAGCATGATGAAATAATTTGGATGACTTGACCCGCACATGGGTAGAAAAATGAGAAAAAGCAAGGCAACATGTTGAAATAGTTCGGGTCCGTTAGAATAGAGTTAGAATAGAGGTGAAAAACAAAACCCGAATTCGAAACCGGACTTAAAAAAAAGGGTTTTTATACCCGGGTTTGTAATACTGGAACTCGTACCCGAACCTACCTATAAGGCAGGGCCGTCTCTAAGATTTCGATTGCCCAAGACGATAATTCTATTGTTTTTATTTATCTTTGGACTTTTAATTTAAATACAATTTAGGTCCTTTATATAAACTAGGTCCTCTTATATTAAAAGGTTATCCCAAAAATCCGACATTAAACTATATAATGCAACTTGATAGTGTAATAAAATATCGATTAAAATATGTCTTAAATTAGTAAAAATATATCTTAATTGTTTATAAACTAAGCCTAAATAACAAAGTTGTGGTTTAAATTAGTTATGTTGTAGCTTTGTAGCCTAGTTTCTCTGTTATTTTTCTCTTTATACATAAAGAGAGAAAACAAAATAGTACCATGAATAATAAAATATTGAGTTTTAACATAAACATGTTTTGCAATCTGCTACTTCCGGTAGTCATCTTCTTCTATTAAAACATGAGCTGCCAGAAAAACTCTCACAGGGTTATAAATATTTTATCTTTTTTAAAAATAAAATCTTGTGCCCCCTCCGAGAACGTGCTCTAGACGCCGGCCGAGCCCTGCATGGGGTCAAGGCCGACCCTGCCATATGGTACGAATAAGGTATGCATTTCGGCACCAAAACCCGTACCCGAACCGAACCTGATTTGTACCCGGTAATACCCAAAACCCGGAACTGGTTCCATATACTCGGAACTGGTTCCAAACCCAGAACTGGGTTTTTCTAATATCCTAAACTGGGTTTTTCAAATATCCGATCTATACCCGAAAATAGCCGTAAAAAATCCATTTTATACCCGAAAACAGGGTTTTTTTCAATATCGGAAAATAAGGTGTTCAAATACCCAGTGTTATACCCGACCCGAACCCGATGCATAAGGTATGGTTTTTAGAGACAATACTCGGACCCGAACTAGACCTGGATATTGTTAATACCGGATTTTTCAATACCCGATCGTACCTGAACCCTCTTCCATACCCGGAATCAAATATTTGAAAACTCAATTTATGCACCTCTAAGTTAGAACCAACATTTTTTATTTGGTTTTCTTATTGCTATTTATAAATTAATAATGTTTTTGTTTACACAAGTGAAATCGATATGTAAGTGTAATAAAACATTCTTAAATATAATTTGTATTTATGTATTATTAATTATTTATAAATTCAAAATATTTAATGCTCAGCCACCACTTATTATACACGGGTTATAATCTAGTACAACAATCTGATAGCTTCAAATAATACAGGAAGGTTTCTTTTATATATATTTAAAATTTAAAATTAAAATATATTGTTGCTATTCTAAAACGACTAGAAATTTGTACAATTCCCTTCATGGCAACTGTAAATTATTTGCAAACGTTATACATGCATCAACATACAAAATTATAAGGCTAATTAATTCATTGGAAACCATACTTTAACCAATTATGTGTTGTACGTAATTTCCGTTTGGGCCGACTCATCGAGCCTATGATGAGTTGATGTCTTGTTTATCAAGTTGAGCACGTAACTTGGTTTACATGGAATAAATTACTTGGTGAACAAGTCGAGCCAATGACTTGGATCACAAGGAATTTATTTATTAATTATTGTTTAAATATGTTTTTACTAATTAGTATTTGAGTATGATAAGGAGTTTGTATTCTAGTCTAATTAGGTTTTCATGTTTAAACTAGTATATATACCCGAGCTTGTGGGTTATATCATTAAGAGTTTATGCATTGTAATTTTTCGAGCTAATGAAAGTTACAAGGATCGAGCTTATGATCTAAATTCGTTTTGTGTTTTCGATTCTGGTTACCAAACTTGAATTGGTATTAGAGCCAAGTTCAAGAAATCGATAATCGAGTTACTTTGATCGGCGGTGAGGCGGATCAACGGTACAGTGATCAGCGGCGAGTGGTGGCTTGAGGAGGAGCTGTCACTAGCACATATCGGAACCAAGTTGGGTTTCCGAATCAGGGTCTATATAGCTATTTGTAAGCAGGTTAAGTCGAACCTGTGTTGGCGGC
The DNA here is from genome assembly GCF_021521415.1 of Bidens hawaiensis. Taxonomy (NCBI): domain Eukaryota; kingdom Viridiplantae; phylum Streptophyta; class Magnoliopsida; order Asterales; family Asteraceae; genus Bidens; species Bidens hawaiensis. The sequence goes on along the minus strand of NW_027502591.1, from coordinate 20,121 downwards.
GTGGGTACTGTTACGGCGGTACAACGAGTAGGTTGTTTGTGCAGTAGCAACTCATAAAAAAAAAGAGTTTCTGATCAGGGTTTGCGGCAGGTTAAGGAGTTACGATTCCGTGATCGGATTGTAAGTGATTATCGGCTGCAGGAAGCAAGGAGGTTGCTCGTGCGGCGGTTCCGGTAGCAAGGGGTTAGGTGGAATCGGTGAAACAAAGTTCTTGTCCGCGAAAGCTTTTTGATCGGAAGAGTGGTTCTGTGATTAAATGCTTTTATGATTAGACAATTATATTATTAGGTATCACAAAAGTCATCAGGGTTGACAGGAAAGAAAAACATCAAACAGGTCTCATGACATCTATCAAAGTAAAGGATTTCTTTGATTGGTTGTTTGATTTTGTTTCATTATTGGTTTAACAAGTTTCGGTTAAACAGGCGAGCTTAATTCAGAATTTGTATTTGATTTGGGTTGAACAAGCGGGTTTAATTCAGAGTGTGTTTTTATACGGGTTGAACGAGTTATGTTTTGGCCAAGGTTTTGATTTGAAAGATGTGCTCATGTTTTGATTCGGGTACTAGAGATGATCAAGGAAGATTGATGTCCGCTCAATTAGATTACCGGAATCGCAGCCAAAGGAGTGGTTATGCGGGTTCATACGACCGAGTGAATGGTCGGGGACATGGTCACAGAGGTAGTCGAGTTTGGGGAAGCCGAAAGAACACAATTACGGATCAAGAGAAGTTCCGGGGAGGTCAAGACCGAGATGAAAAGGACCAAGATGGTTGTAAAAGCCGAGATGGTCAAGATCGTGGTTCAAATCGGACAGGGCAAAAGAGACATGCTCGGAGTTGAAGGTCAACTTATTTTGAGTCATAAATTAGGGAGTGATTGTTGGAAGCAATTTCGGACTCCAAGTCACAAGTTGGTGAACTTGAGGGACCAATATTGACAAACTGATCATAGTTGGTTATGTTTCCTAGTTATGTTATGTTTCCTAATTGTATTGTAATTATAATAGGTAATGCCTTTGATAGCAAGTTAGGTTAGTCCTATATAAATATGTCATGGTTAGACATTATAGGTGGTGTGATGTGAGGTGCAACCGAGTTAGGGTTCATCTAGAGACACACGAGATGTAACCGAGTTAGGGTTCATCTAGGGTGAGTTTGGTGTAACCGAGTTAGGATTTATCAAGAGTCAAACCGAGTTAGGGTTTGATAGTTATTGTAATCAGTTTTTTAGATTTATATTTTCTGATTAATATAAACGAGAGTTATTCGTTTAGTTGGTGTTTGATTATCGATCTGGGACTTGAATTGGTATCAGAGCAAAGTTCAAGAAATCGGTAATCAAGTTAACTTTGATCGGCGGTGAGGCGGATCAACGGTACGGTGACCGCGGAAGACGGTGGCTCGAGGAGAAGCTATCAATCGGTGCATATCGAAACAAGTTGGTTTCCGAACAGAGTGTTCTGCTGGCTAAGAAGTGTTCGTTTGCAACGATCTGTTTTTTGTTCAATTATCCGATAGAGTGGGTTTCTTTATTCGAAGAGGAATAGAAAGATAATTGGCATGTTTGTTGGTTTCCTAGTTTTGTGGAGTTTTGATTTTGTGATTACCAAGGTTACGGAAGTCAATGAGGTTTTCTAAGGGTTTATCATAAAAGTCAACAAGAGGAGTTTCTTATCTTTTCTTGTGCTACAATTAAAAGGAACAATAAGTAAGAAATTTGTTTTTTGGGTAAAGAACGGTTCAAGAAAAAAATACAAACAAGATGGTTTAGTTGTTATTGCTCAGTTGTTATTTGGGTTGGACAAGTTGGTTCAATTCAAAGTTCGTATACTATTGGGTTAAACGTGTTAGGTTTTAACCAAAGTTTGATTTATTTTATGAGCAAGCGGCTTTGGTTCTGAAAAGTTGTTCAGACTGATTTGTTCGTATTGTTCCAACGGACTGGAGCAAGGGATTTGGACAAGCAGGTTCAATTTGTTTTTATAGGGGTTGAACGAGTTATGTTTTAACCAAAATATTGATTTGAAGACGTGCTCGTTTTTTTGATTTGGAAACTTCAAAAGATCAAGTAAGACGAGTGTTCGCTCGATTAGCTGACCAATATCGCAACCAAAGGAGTGGATGTGCAAGTTCATACGGCCGAGCGAATGGTCAGGGACAGGGTCACGGAGGTAGTCGAGTTTGGGAGAGCCTAAAGAACACAGTCATGGATCAACATGAGTTCCTGGAGATCAAGATCGAGTTGATGAAGACCGAGATGGTTGTGAAAGCCGAGAGGGTCAAGATCACGGGTCAAAACAACACGTCAAAGGAGACAAGTTCAAAGTCAAAGACCACCTATTTCAAGTCGGAAATTAGGGGGGTGATTGTTGGATGTAATTTCCGTTGGACCGACTCATCGAGCCTATGATGAGTTGGTGTCTTGTTTATCAAGTTGAGCACGTGACTTGGTTTACATGGAATAAATTACTTGGTGAACAAGTCGAGCCAATGACTTGGACAACAAGGAATTTATTTATTAATTATTGTTTAAATATGTTTTTACTAATTAGTATTTGAGTATGATAAGGAGTTTGTATTCTAGTCTAATTAGGTTTACATGTTTAAACTAGTATATATACCCGAGCTTGTGGGTTATATCATTAAGAGTTTATGCATTGTAATTTTTCGAGCTAATGAAAGTTACAAGGATCGAACTTATGATCTAAATTCGTTTTGTGTTTTCGATTCTGGTTACCAAACTTGATTATGTTATATCGTATTTACTTGAATAGAAAACTACATAAAGATAAAATCGCATCACAAGAAGTTGTCATTTGAATGATTTTTTTTTCTTTTCAAAATTTTTAATACAATTTGGTAATCATAATTTTTTTATGTAATTATAGTTATTAATTAAAAAATAATAATAAAGTCGATATCAACTTCAAAAGTCAGTTTAATATAATCTTCAAGGCCTGACCTAAACTATGAAAACCATTTACTTGACTAAAAAATACTTTTATTTTAAAATCAACTTGTTTTTTTTATATATTTATATCAGAATATTAAAGAATACAAAGTGTATATTTCATTTTGTTTTAAAAATAAATACCGACTACAATATTTTATTTGAAAAAAATCAATATTTATTTTAAGAAAATACTATACAAAAACAAAAACAAATAGCTAAGGTATATATCATATATGCCACAATCCCAGTCACACATCCGTTAGATTGTTCATGAGTATTCACTCACACAACACTTATGCATGAACGATGCGGTGTTTACGTAAGTGTGAGTTGACATGCCTCGGTTCCCATCTTATGATCACGATCGATGTATACTCATGAAAATCAAGGACACGATCGATGTATACTCATGAAAATCAAGGACACGCATCGGTAGTTCTAATGGTTATCATTTTTGTTGCACTATACATAAATTGAACCATGATCTCTTATTTTTCATTAATTCACTTACAATCTTTTTATTAAATTACAAATTATATAAAACGTAACGCAAAATGATTTCCAGAATCTTTTCACAAAAATACTGATATTTAGAATGTTACAATAGATATGTTAGAAGTTATTTCCAACTTAATAGGCCGTCACGTGTAGGTGACCGGGTGGACCTATTGGGCCTATTAGATTTATTAATATGTAATGGGTTTATACGGTTTCAATTAGGGTTTATTATATTTGGTAATGTCTTGACTAACAAGTTTGGTTAGTCGATATAAACCGATGTATGATTAGACATTATAGATGGTGATGTGAGGTGTAACCGAGTTAGGGTTCATCTAGAGACACACACGAGATGTAACCGAGTTATGGTTTATCTAGACGCAACCGGGTTAGGTTTCATCAATAGTCAAACCGAGTTAGGGTTTGAGAGATTGTAATCAGTTTTTAGAGTTAGATTTTCTAGATTAATAAACAAGAGTTATTTGTTTAGTTCGTGTTTGATTATCGATCTGGGACTTGAAGATATTTATGATTCTATGGAAATATTCAATAATAAATTAACTTTGAAAACAACTAAACCGAAGATACTCGTAATTATGATCATAATTATTGAGCAAATTACTTCATTAGTTTATTTGTACAAGCTAGCATACTCGTAATACATGATGCATCACTTTCAGTCGAAATAAATGTTCAAAATTATGAAAGACGAGAGTAGCTAGTTCCTTGTGGTCCGGTTCTTTCGCGTAAACACGTACGAAATATAGCATTTATTGACATTTCTTCTTAACAAACACGTAATATATATGGTTTTTTGGTAATAACTTAAGAACCATTAAACACAACGGATATCATTACATGATTTTTTTGCTCCCTATTCGTAAGTAAATATAACATACTACATATTGCGAGAATAATTAATAGAACGAGTAACATTAAAATGTTAACATCTTTTTTTTTTTCACACAACAATTAGTCTCCTAGCTAGCTAGTTTATGATATCTAAATGCGTGATTAACTTATATTACTAAATATATAAGCTGGGAATTGTCTCGCAGCCTTGGTTATCGCATCATCATAAGCTGGCCGCCAAACAGGGTTTCACGAAGGCGTGAAGTTCGCCGAGGAGAAACGCCCACTTGAAGAATTCGAACTTCATGGCCAAGATACTGCCAAGATATACTCTGAAAAGATAGAATCTTTCGACAATCTTAAATTTCAGATTGAAGAAACTGTGTCAGAGCTTGCTGATCAAGATGATGGCGTTGATCTTTTGAAGGCCTACTTTACTTCTGATCATGAAGAAAATGAAGAAAAACCAAGAAGATGAATATGCGGATCCGCTGTTGTAATTAATATATTTTTGTAATCTGTATGTATTCATCTTTCTTGTAATCGTCGTAAAACTTTTTAATCCCTTTTGGCTATATATAAGAAGTTATTCCTCTTTCACACTTTGTTTATTGTATAATATAAGTGTTAGACTTGTAGGATCTTCTTAATTGTCAATAAAGGATTACGCGAATTTATGTCAAGGACCCACGGATCCTTCCTGGCTCTTGAACCAGGATATATTTGTTGCTCAAGACTTGTAGATGACGTCAAATAAAGTTTTTTAATAAGAAAGGCACGCATGCCAATATATTACAAACTGTGACATTACATGTCTTATCTACCAATCTATTGGGGCACGTAGGCCAAGTAAAAAGTAACTAATAACATACTTAATCTAAATGTAACACTTTTTTAGTTGCGCAACATTCCAGGTTCTGGGAACTTTAGTTCCATCTAGCTTTTCCAACTTATACGCGCCCTTGGATATTACTTCTTTTACTTTGTAAGGGCCTTCCCAAGTTGGGGCCAACTTGCCCGGAGGCTATTGACCAGATGCTTCGTTGTTGCGGGAGACAAAGTCTCCCGCATCAAAAGTGCATTTCTGGACCCGCGAGTCGTAGTACTTTTGCAATTGACGTTTATAGTTATGTTTGCGGATCAATGCTAACTCTCTCCCTTCTTTAAGGAGGTTGAGATTCATTCGCAATTCTTTCTCATTGTCATTGTTTAATAACGTCCGTGCGGACGGGATCTCGATTTCAGCCAGAATCATGGCTTCGGTGCCATAGGTCAGGCTGAATGGTGTTTCAGAATTGCCTGATTTATTCTAGGTGCGGAAGGCCCAAAGTACGTGGGGCAACTCGTCTACCCAGCCTGTTCTTTTAACTCCTAACCGTGCCTTGATTCCGTCCTTAATGGACTTATTCGCTCTTTCGTCTTGGCCATTGGTCTGCGGTTGGGCTACAGAAGTAAACACCTGTTTGACTTGAAATTCTTTCAGCCATGCTTGTAACCCACTATCTGCGAATTGAGTTTTATTGTCACTAACTAATTCTTGTAGGAGGCCAAGACGGCATATAATGAATTCCCACAAAACTTATTGACACTCGATGCGGTGATGGAAGCGACCGACTTGGCTTCTACCCAGTTGGTAAAATAATCAATCGCCACAATCAAGAATTTGACGCGTCCCGGGGCTTCTAGAAAGGACCCATAATATCAATCGCCCACTTTTGGAATGGCCGAGCGGATGTTACTGGTACAAGCTCGTTTTTTGGTAGAAGAGTATTGGGGGCATGGCGCTGGCATGAATCACACTTTCTGACTTCGTGCACCGCGTCCATGTGCATTCCCGGCCAATAATACCCTGCGTTCATCAATTTGGCCACAACTATCCTTGGGCCCGCATGAAGACCACAAATCCCTTCATGAACCTCTCGTATTAGATAATTCGCATCCTCGGCATCTACACATCTCCAGGAATGGGCCAAGGAAAGACCGTTGATATAAAATACCGTCATGTACTTGATAATTCAAGGCTTTGTGTCTAATCTTTTTAGACAAAGCTTTCTCTTCCGGGAGAACTCCTGATGTCAAGTAAGCCATGATTGGCGTCATCCAGGATTCAACGCCGGTTTGTATTACTAACACTTGAATTTGCGGAATGGATGGTCGATCAAGAACTTCTACGTGAATTTCTTTAGCGAAGTGTTCAAAATTCGTTGAAGCCAACTTGCTAAGAGCATCCGCCGACTTGTTTTCACTTCGTTTGATGTGAATGACTTTGGACGAAGAAAATTGAAGGATCAAGTCCTTTGCTTGTGACAAGTACGAAGCCATTACATCGTTTTTTGCGTTATAAGTTCCGTTGATCTGTCCCGCAATCAACATAGAATCCCCCCGCGCTTCTAGGTGCTTTACCCCAAGTTTTTTAGTGATTCTCTAGCCCACCTAGAAAGCTTCATATTCTGCCTCATTGTTAGTACTTTTGAAGTCCAACTTGATAGCATATGTAAACTCATGGCCCTCGGGGTTAACCAGCCTGAGGCCTGCAACTGAACCTTCACTGCTTGAAACTCCATCGGTGAACAGTAACCAAATTTGGCCTTGTTCAGGAGGAATTGGGCTTTGCTGTTCAACTAGGCATTCTTCTTCTTTGTGCCGCGGGACTTCTGTGACGAAGTCCGCCAACACTTGTCCTTTTATTGCGGGCCTGGGTTTATATTCAATTGCATGTTCACCCAATTCAATAGCCCACTTTGCTAAACGCCCCGACAGCTCTGGTTTGCTCAATACATTTTTTAATTTGTACCCTGTTAGCACATTAATGGGATGGCCCTGGAAATATCTGCGGAGAAACCTGGCAGCATAGACCAATGCCAGAACCAGTTTTTCGAGCATTGAATATCTGGTTTCTGGACCTGTCAAAGTTCTGCTAACATAATAGATTTGCATTTGGATATTCTTTATATCTGTCAATAGCACGGCTCCAATGTCGATATTTGATGCCGATAAGTACAATGTCAGAGGCTCTCCCGCTTGCGGCGCTGTCAGGGTAGGCAACTCCATTAAGCACTTTTTAACCTCCAGAAATGCTTGTTCAGCTCCTGTGGTCCATTTGAAGTGCGCTTTTTTAGGCCATTTCTCAGTGTCGAGACAAACGGGTAGGACTTAGCCGCATGATTGGCTAAGAATCTGTTCAGCGCAACCAGCCTTCCATTGAGTGTCTGTAATTCCTTGAGGGAGGAAGGTGAAGGCATGCGGGCTACTGCCTGAAAATTGTGTAGATTGGCTTTAAAACCCGCACTTGTTACGATTACACCCAAAAAATTTCCTTCCTTCATTCCGAAGGAACACTTGCTGGGGTTCAACTTCATGTTGATCTGCGTGAGAGTTTCAAACGTTTCTTCTATATCTCGAAGCATTTGATCTTCCTCCACGCTCTTTATTACCAGGTCATCCATATATACTTCCAGGTTTTTCCCTTAAAGGCTTCATCCATCAAACGTTGATATGTAGCACCCGCGTTTTTCAATCCAAAGGGCATCATCTTGTAACAAAATGTGCCTTGGTCTATGCAAAACACTGCCTTGTCTTCATCACCCGCCGCCATGCGGATTTGGTGATAGACTTTGTAAGCATCAAGGAAACACTTAAACTTGAACGGGGCTACAACATCAACTTTGAGATCTATTTATGGTAATGGGTAAAAATCCTTTGGGCACGCCTTGTTTAAATCTTTGAAATCTAAACACATCTTCCATGTCCCGTTGCTTTTGGGAACAAGACTGGATTGGCGAACCAAGTTTGGTATTGGATTGGGCGGATGATCCCAGCATGTAAAAGGTCTTGAACTTGTTCATTCATAGCTTTGGTCGGTTCCGGACCCATCTTGCGCTTCTTTTGTACAATTGGCGTGAACGCTGGGTTCACCCGCAGCTTATGTTCTACAATCATTCGCGGGACGCCAGTCATATCCGCGGGTTGCCAAGCAAAGATGTCGACATTCTTCGTCAACAGATGTTTTAGAAACGTCCTCACTATCTCAGAGATAGCGGGCCCAATCGTTATCGTTTGGTCCGGAAACATCTTATTCAACAACCATTTTTCTGGCTCAGTCCTCTAAACATGTTTTGGAAATTTGCTGGGTTTTGAACTTTCTGCCGTGAAACAATGACGGTTAATGCTGATGATTGCCACACCAGTGCAGGTCAGAACTCCTACTGCACAGTGAGTTTTAGAGGGATGAGCATTAAAGTCACCGATTGCCTTCCGTCCCAAGATGATGTCATGCTTTGACGTCGCCAGCAAGACCAAGAACTCGACATCTTCAGTTCTTGAATGAATTCCGTCATTTGAGTGACTGGAAAAGATATCACCCCTCGCGGGTGCATTACTTTGCCCCCAAAACTAGACACAGGTGCGTGAATCGGTTTCAGCCTCACCTTGCCATCTTCATCCAGTTGCTCAAAGCATTGTTCGTACATTATGTCCGAAGTACTTCCCGTATCAAAAAAGACGTAATGCGAACGATAATGGAATATGAGGGCAGTGATTATCAAAGCATTCTTGTTACAAGGTCCTCCTTTGACCCGCAGATATATTACGGGTTCACTCTTCCATTCCCTCATCAAACTCTCTCCTCTTCCCTCCAACTTTATGTCCGCCTTGTATCAAGTAAACATTCAGGTTTTGACTTGTTTATTGGGCGGGCCCTAGCTATCTTGCGCAGAAACTTTACCAGTCCCTGCTCTTGCATTTTTGACCAGGTGTCCAAGTTTTCCAGACTTTTCTACCACCTTGATTTCACCATTCAAAGCTATACATTCATTTGCGTTATGACCTATGTCATCATGACACAAACAGTGTTTTTTAGGATCAAGGAATGATCTCCTCGTGAGTGGCAGAGGTTTCCTGAGATTCATGTTTTCAGTAGTAAGAATTTCTGCAGGAGTCTTCAACAGTGGAGTCCAATTGTTGGTGACTCGCGCTGAAGAGTTCACTTTGTTCTTGTTGCCTATCAGAGATCTGGCATCAAATTGTTTTGATGTTTCCGCGGGAGGCTGAAGCCTTGACCAAATTGTTCCTTTAGCCTATCTGTTTGGCCGCGGGGTTTGAAACTCTACTTTCAAAATTTGTTTCTGGCTCACGGAACCCAGAGTCTTCTCAGTTCTTGCAAACAACTTGGCCGCTGTCAATTTTTTCCCAAGTTTTAGGCATTCCGTCTCTACCAGCCAATGTGCGAATCAAATCATCACATTTCACATTTTTGCGGAAGGCTCCCCTCAACATGTCCTCGCTGATTCCGCTGATGTTAAGACTTTCGTTGTTGAATCGAGAGATAAAATCAGACTCATTATTTCTTCTAACAACATCCAATATTTCGGAAGGATCGCGATATGTTTCTTCTGCTGGTTGAAATGCTGGGAGAATTTGGCCACCAAGTCATCCCAATTCTGAATCTTCCTGTCCGGCAGTTTTTCTTACCATTCGCGCCCTGCCCCCGTTAACGTCAACGCAAACATGTGACACCAATAAGGGAAGGTCCAACCGCTGACACCTCCCACTGCCACGAAATTCAGCAGGGGATCACTAGAAATCAGTCATCCCGTCATACTTTCCTAAAGATGTGGGAATCTTTGAGTTAACTGGGTGTTGTTGCTATGCGCGCTACAAACTTCGACTTCTCAGCAAAGGCTGTTGGGCGATACGGTTTAGTGAAGTCTTCTTCCGCATCACTATGGTATTCGGTATTGCGAACTACTGCACGTGGGCGACTAGTTCCCTCCAAGCTATGAAGTCTACTATCCCCGCTATAATAGCTGATAGCGCTTGGACGGTACGATGGATCGAAACTTTTAGAATCTTCTCTGTATGAAGGTGGAGGTCCAACCACAGGAGGATAATCATGCCTCCTCCTAGCAGTTTCACCCTCTAAGAATCCTTCGGTTCGCATGCTTCCGCGCATCTGACTCCTCCGCACAGTTTTGGGAGGAGTAGGAGACCTCCTGGGAGATTCATCATAATTCAGAGTACGAGCACGAAGTCGCTCTTCACGCACCATGCACTCGTACTCGGCTGTGACATTCTCCTGCTGGATGCGGAACCATTCCTCAGGGGATAAGGGTCATCTAGCTCTGGAATTTCATCGTTGGGTCCTCACCGACTCAAAATTGTCAGAATTGTCTTCTAGACCCAATTCTGTACGAGTCCGGCGAGTTTGCACCATGATACGTCCCAAGTCACCCGGATAAGAACCTCCAGGTGCCGTGACACGTTACAAGTTACCCATAGTAGAACTCCAGGTGCTTCGACATCGGTACTTGAGATTCCGTCGGCCCTTTAGGAAGCTGGCTCATATCGTAGGAACCAAAAACCAACAGAAAACTTTTTCAGTTCTAATACAAGCATGGATGGCGCCAATGAAGAAACACATATCCGTTCCCCTTACGGGTCCTAGATCCAACGAGTCCACAGAGATGGATCAAATACAACTAACCAACGATGTGAGCACAATCTCCTGAAGTCAAGTGACGAAAACCTCAAAACGTGTACTGTGAGCTCGTTATGGGAAGGACAAGATAGGGGTTCTTCCCGTAACCACCCTCCAACGTGAGAATCAGTACACTTCCGATAGAGAGAAAGTACTTAAGTATTTAGAGTAGATAGTGGGTAGTGAATAAGTTACCTCATGGATATTGTGACGTATTTATAGCCGAAGAGTGTGTGAATATAATTGGTCCAGCTGTCCCTTTCTAGAATATGCCCTTGTAACCCTTTGGACATGTGCCCTCTTGTAATAGGTTGGGCTATACGGCCCATGTGCATGGTTGTATAAACCTGTCCATGTGCACGGTTATAACAACATGGCTAGATGTCCTTCTTCAATTGGTTGAAAGGTCATGTATTTACCAAGAAAGGATCTTGGTAAATCTTCTATAAGAGAGTTGGTTAAATACAGCTGTCCTATGACGTTGCCTACTGGTAATCCTTGCAGGTGTAAACAATGCCTTGAGGATGACTTCTGAGGGCGTCTAGATCCTCCCGCACATAACTCCTGGGAAGTAATGTTATGCTTCCTTTGTCTTGGATTATGCGGTTGGTTTATATATCCCGCGGGTGGCATCTAAGAGGATCTCCTCTGACCCGCGGGAGGTACTTAAGTGTATTTGGGTCTGTTTGGTACCCTACCTCTATAGTTATATAATGTAGGAAATATTTATATAATAATAAGAATATTTTAGACCACATCAAATATCCCCACACTCGAACCTTTTTCGTCCTCGAAAAATATATAATGCAATGGAATTAGAACTCAAGACTGATCTTTAAAGCATATAGTTTAATTTAGGCACAAATAAACACAAAACTACGATTGCCGATATTGTTGTCCGCTTAAACCCAACCATCAGCCTATCCTAATCATAATTAACAATTAAGTTCAAGTGATATCAATAAACATAGAGTTCTCACACAAAAAAGAGCTACCAATCCGCTTACCCCCATCTCAAGCATAATCAAGACAATTTAAACCGGTTTTAAACAGACTGGTTCAACCTATCACTGTAAGCTAAAAACCCTTTAATGGTTGAAGAAAATACACTTAGGTGGAACTTAGATGGATGAAAATTCAAATAAGGCCATACGAGTATGCCCTAATTACTATTGGATTTTGTCCTATGTATTCCCTAAGAAAATATTTATTGACTGAGAACCTTGAACCCCGATAGTGTATCCTCAGAGTCACCATCCACAAGGTAACACGTAAGCTCTCGGCCCATTCAGTATGTGCACTTTGGCTTATTTTTCTATTTTTAAGAATGCTTCCTTAGTATTTTACATTACACAATTTCTCACTTTCATTTGCTTTTCAGACCAGCTTCTCGGAATACTTTCAAAACATGTTTTTTTTTCAAGTTTTTTGTACACTTAGGCATCTTAACCTATAAACATAACTAATGACTAGAGCTCGTATAAAAATGGACATGGCGGGGAGCCACCACTCGTTATATACTTTCATAAAACATAGTGACATGCTAATTTTAAGTGCATGTAATTCTCACCACCTCAAAGTAGTCAGATTACGGTAATACTCCTTATGCCTTATTTAATTTACAACATCACTATCCCCCTCGAAATGAGAACCCACAAGTTTCATGATTATTAGGTATATTAACAAGAATCAAGGAAACCTTTCAAAGCTAGTTGAGCCTACTGATACATACCAAGCTTAGTGCGTTATCTTTTATTTAATCTTATATATAATAGTAGTTTTAAAAGATCAATCCTAAATTTTTCTTTCATTTTCCATTATTTTGCAATCAAAATTTAAAATTTGGGGACATTTTCTTTTCAAAATTTTGGAAATTTTTATGGTTTTAATTATATATATATATATTACTTATTTATTTATTTTTCATTTAAATCGAAACATTAGTTCCATATCCCCACACTTATTGCACACTGTCCTCAATGTGAGACAAGGAAAAGATATGAATAAAGGAGAAAGAAAAACGAAGTGGAATATACACCCCCTGGTAAATGTATCCGTGAAAGTGTGCGGTGAATTCTGTTCTTTGCCCTCTAATTTAAACGAAAGCCTCACACTCAAGTGCACTTTACCAAGCTGTCACTCACGAATGAAAACGACAATCAACAATGTATAATTCTGAAAACGACACGGTAATCCTACGACAATCAGCACACCACACTTGCTTCAAAGCCTAGCTCATCAACTGCCATCAAACTACCTTGGAACAACCTGTAAGGAAGAGAAGAAAACCCGGAAAAACAAAGAAATAAAAACAAAATAGAAAGTGAATTAAAAAGAAATGTTATTATCGGGTTGCCTCCCGGGAAGCGCTAACTTTACATAAAAGTCTTCATCTGGACTCGCTCCTAAAACCTCAATTAGGAGGCTTCTCATTTATCCTCTTCTAATATGTGCTCCTCAACACTATTCTCTTATAATTATTTGGGAAGGACCCATTTGTCCAACTCTCATGGGCCTAAAGATATGAATTCAACTTGGCCCACCAACTCTTGAATTTATGTGGACGGAACTGTGTATGATATACATGTAATCCAATAGTTGTGCAACTCTACATAATGAATCGTTGAAGTGAGGTGGGTATGAATAACTCCTTAGCACACTATGAACCTTGAGTCCCGACATCCTCTTTTTATTCCTTTAGCTATTTTTCTAAGCCTCAACACGTCCCTAATGGAGATTGAGTACGGTTCATGTTTTTGGTTTATTAGATTCGAGGTGTAATGTCGTAGGAACCGAATCACTTACTAGGCCCCTTCTTGATCACCAGACTTGGCTTGTTATAGGTAAATCTTCATGACGTTTTAAATTACCAAGTGGGTCAAACTCTTCTTCTTCACAACACCGAGTGGGCAAATATAATAAGTCGTCACCAAATTCCAGCTCCTGTGAAGGAACGTGCTCCTCCTCCGTGTCGTTCTTCATCACCTTATCACCCTCTTCATTTAAAACCATAGTGTTATTAGGCAACTCTACTACCTCTATCTCCTCATCACTCCAAAAATCATCCTCAATGGGTACGGATCCATTGTACCAAAGCGTGGGATACTGATAGTCTATGTCAACATGGTAAACACTCTGCTGAACCGAAGGTGGGACTTCATCGTCCATTATGGTCTCCGGTTTCGGGGTTTGTTCCAACTCATAAAAAAATTTCTCAATACTGCTAGATAAACGCTCCTCTTGATCTTCGGGTCAACTAGTCGCTCAATACCATGAAATTTTCATTCATTTTTCTAACCGCTTCATTAAATTTCATTATATGTTACTCGGTTCTAATTCTGCTTTCCTCTGGATCCCAACAATCATAACTGTCTAAATATTTTTGCATCAACTCATTTGTGATTCTTGCGCATTCCCGTATTGATGTTGACTCACATTGAGGCTCATATGGCTGTGAGTAGGATCGATGATCTTCATACCCGTATGTGCGACCCCCTTGTGAATTATAGCAATCGTGTGACCAATAGGGTTCGCCACATATCTCACACAAAACTTCCGTAAAACGACCCATGTGATTATAATTGTGTCTATGCTGACGGTTCCTATAATAATGCTCCATAATAATCACTACAATGGACACTAAAAAAACAAATCAAGGGCACCAAATATATATATATATATATATATATATACATATAGGGGTGAGTTATAATAAAAAGAAATAGTTTTCTTGGAAGAGTAAGAATAAATCTATGCCCTTGGATCTAGGATATAGTGGTTGTGATTTGTAGTTTTCAAAATAGCAAATAGTTTCCTAGGATTAAGGATTTAGGCTACATAGTTCCCTAAATAGACTCACATAGTTTTCTAACTCTAAATTTTATGCCATTCCTATTCTTCCTACAAAACTATGTATTTTTATTTTAACTCTTTTCTATATATTTATATATATATATATAAAGAATAAAATTATAAATATTTACAAAAAAGACTCCCTAAGACTTACTAGACGCAGAGAATTCGACACAAAATTTAAAGACTCACTGGACTAATCACAAAACTACACAAAGACACGAACTCACAAGACACACCACAACTCAAGACACAAAAATACCAATTAACCAATTAAGTTCAATAAAAACTACCTTTTCTATCGCTTAAGAATCCCTGGTAATAGCGCCCAAAACCAGATGTGCTGGAAGCGATCTATAAAAACTCAACCTAACCTAGACACTCTAGTTTTAAATTTATAAACCTAACAAGCAAGTGTACATATCGACTGTAGTAAAGCTTAAAGAAGTCCAGATATCAAACACAAAGGATACTAGCGACACCTAAACTAGACTTTGACTAAAAATTTAATGATTAAATATATTAAACGATTGACTAATTAAACTAACACTGACACTAACACTAACACTAACAGACTTCAGCTCGATGACCTAAACAAACACAAATATAGGAGAAGCCCTACCTAGCTTTTGAATCATACTTGTGAATCTCGGAACCCGTTCGGCTATGGAATCTATATGATGGAATCGGGATCATAAAATACGACACCCTTATACAACCTAGAGGATCCCTCATCATTTTCCGGTTGTGACCTACAAGGTAACTAAGAAGTGTTTAAACTTACAGATTGGTTGGATTACCTTCCAGTCTCTCCAACAATACAAAAGTACCCTAAAAAACTTATCACCCGTCAGTCTCACTATCTTAGTTCACCCTAAAGTGCAAGGGGTAACCTAAGAACAATCAATTAGACATGAAATTACAATGAAACTAGGGAAATCTAGGAAACCTCATGTCAGAGCATTCCAGCCTAAACACCTAATCCCAAGGACAACCCGACTATCTATTACTTCTCATTGTCTAGATAGGTACAATATAAAGCTGTAACAAATCACCAACCAATAATACTATGCTTTACTACGTCTACGAAAACCATAAAATAATCACAAACACAAATTAAGTGACCTAAACATGCATCTATAACTGAAAAACATTCACCAAGACACATGCGGAAAAATGATCAATAATAAATAATAACTAGATACGCATACACATAAGATCAATTGCAAAAAGATTCTTTACTCTAACATTAACCCAACGATAATATCCAAACCCCAAAAAATCACCATTGATTCAACAAGTATTCATCAAACCTACGTAGTTTAATTATTTTGCTACTCATGCTCAAGAAAAAAACAAATTAACCTGGTTCAATAATTAAATTCATAATAAAAACAACAAAGTAGGATCCGAAAATAATGTTTGGGTGAGTGGATATTAAACCTGAGCACTTCTCTAATGCGTGCTTGCTTCTTCCCTCTTTGTAGTCCACTGCCAAGCTCAATTGACACATGGGCTCCCCCTCTCAACTTTTCGAAACTCCGACATAAGCTCCTGTCCGTAAGTTCCATTCGTCCAATCCAAGTCATCCGTTAAAACCCCCAGGTTCACATTTTTTTCCTTTAAAACCTTCACCGACTCTCCTTTATTTTGTGTCTCGCCCATTAACATATACGATTAGTCAGCCCAAATCAATTACATGGATACCTCATACTCTTATAAAGATTTGTTTCTCTAATGTCGTATTAAAACACCAACCTCCACCAAACAATTTCATTTGATTTTTTAAAGAAAACATTAGCCTTCTATGTGAAAACTTGTTTTGCCTTCCAAATAATAATCATTCTTTTACCACATCAAATTCTTTTCTTTTATCACCACCCACAACGGTGGAATATAGGTCAATAACTTGAACTCTCAATCAAATAATCAAAAGTTGATTCACGAGATAGTAGTAAGTCAAATGTAAATAATACAAATGCAAATAAAAATAATAATTTACTCATTGTTCTCAAGCTTAGTAAAAGTATTTGATTTTACCTCGTTGTCTAATGAAACCCTCAAACTATAAATATGAGCTAAATATGAGTCATATTCAATAAAACCTAGCTCAAAAGTACTCAAAAGTGTAGGAAATATGTAAAGCCCCGAGCCAGGTGCCCTACATCATAGTTGGATTTACTCATAAACACAGTTCTAAATATTAAAGTGAGTTAAAAATTTCGCAGAAATATTAAAATTTCAACCATAAGTTACAAAACATAACAATCTTGTTTAAAACATTCAATTTGTCTTAACTTAAAACATTAGAAATCAAAACATCATGTCTTCCTTCTCTAGATCCAGTTGCCTAGTCCATACCATGTGCCATCCTCACGTCAGCCCCTTTAAGCTATTTACATGCGTGCATACTAAGACCACACGCTATGGGCGCCATAGGTGAGCGCTTTTGGGCGACGAGCGCGTCGAACACCGCTAATGGGCGCAATTGAGGGGGGGGGGGTTGGATGTTGGGCGCGCATGGTGAAAAGGAGGTGTGCCCCTCCCCCTTCAACGGCTATATGACCGTTTAAACAAAAAATAAAAGTAATTTAATTATTTTCTTTATAATTTCAAACCATTTTCAATTTTTTACTCAAATAACTCTCAAAATTTCACACCATTATCTCACTCTAAAAGTCTAAAATTTCCACAACCATGGATTCGAGATTAAAGTCAGACCCAAACCCAAACCCAAACTTGAACTCAAACCCTACCCAAACCCAAACCCAAACCCAAACCCGTGGGATCCGGCTCAATTGTTTTGGGGGTAGCGTGCTCTCAAATAACAATAGCCCTTATAACCCTTTCTATGCCAACCAATATCGACCCATAACCCTCAAAAAGGGTCTATCGCATCCTGATCTGATCACGCAGACGTTTTTGAAGTAAAAAAAGCAAGGATAATGGCCAAATATGCAAATGAGGACAACGGCGACGAAGAATATTAGTTATATGTTGGTTATGGTTTTCATTTGTATGTTTTTTTAGTTTTATTTTTATTTTAATTTTTGTATTACTATATTATTATATAATTTTTATTAATTTTTTTTTGTTACAAAGATAAGTAAATAAATATAGGGGCTTCGACACACCTCACCATAGAGGGCGCTATATGTTGGGGCTTTGATGCCCCCGCTGCTCACGTAGCGCTGTGGAGGGGATTCGATACCCCCCACCATAGAGAACAACCTAAAATTCAGCTACGCTTAGTGAGTTCTAGTTAATCAAAAAACATATATTACGTTCACGTACTACATACTTAACCTGCTTTACTTTCTTTAGTATATACACAAGTACGTACATTCATACTTACGTTGTTTCTTACTTTCTTACTTTCATACTTTCATATTTTACCTTACTTTTACATACATACTTATACGTTTTAAAGAGCATTTCGCCATATAAACTCACAAATATTATTAAGGCCTACCACCCTCATTTCATAGATTTTATTATTGTCTACTACCCTCCTTTCATAGATATTATTAGGGTCTGCCACCCTCCTTTGACAAATATTATAAGAGTCTTCCACCCTCCTTTCACAGATATTATAAGGGGTTGCTACCCTCATAACTATACAATCATACATACATTTCTTTATATATATATATATATATATATATATATATATAGGGTGGGGTTAAAATAAGAAGTGTAAGAAGTAATCTGGTTTGTTAGATATGTTGATCTGACGGTGGATATGGAAAGTGTGTTTTTTGTTCGGTGTGTTTTAATAGATATAGTGGTGAAAACACACTTTCTACACTTCTTAGGATAAATCTACTTCTTAATTTAACCTTGCTCTCTCTCTCTATATATATATATATTGATATATGCTTTCATACGTACTCTTAACCTTTTCAATAACATTCATATATCATTCATAAAACATTCACATATTATACACTTACCACTTAAGGTAAGTGTATTAACTAATCATATCGAGTATGCACACAACCCCGAAACATGACCAATGGGGCTAGAAAGTCACATGTGTCGTGTTCCTCTCTGAGTTAACTGTAATACCCGTCCTTAGCTATTCACTTCTAACTGTGTAATAATTATAAGTATCAATTAAATACTTCTAACTATATCATAGTTTTTGGTTAGTGAAACCCCTAGCTAAAGGGGGACCGAGTGCAGCTCCCCTGGTAGCATGGTTCTATGGGCGGAAGCCCCTAGCAGGGTCCAAGGGGCAGAGCCCCTTGCTGGGGTTAATCGAGTTTCATTCTAATCGGATCGAGTTTCATTTTGATCAAGTCGAGTTTCAATTCTAATCGAATCAAGTTTTAGTTTTAATCAAACTAATTTTCATTCAAATAGAATCGAGTTTCAGTTTGATTTGATTCTATTCGTTTTAGTTTGATTCGATTGTTTTAGTTCGATTATGTTCATTTTATCTTCCAATGAGTCGGGTTTTCTCAAGAACTCGATTCAAATATGGTTTTCCATGCCCTTCAGTTATAAACATTCTTTTCCAATCTTATATGACCGTTTTATAATATAACGGGTTCCAGGCCATAAAGACTTCCCCTTTCTCGTTTTAACGCCAACCGAACGGTACCAGTTCTTCCCGTATCACACCTGTTAGTCTTTCACTATATAGTTTAGGTTTTTCTAACACTATAAGACCCGATTTTCCTTTGAATCAAATCTTAAGACAAACTGATGTCTAAAACCTAACCGTTTAATCAAAAACATACATTTTTAGGTTTTGGTTTGGTTCGGATATATAGACTAGCACATGGATCTAGACGTGCTTCTTGTTGTTTGATGATGCTAGAATCACGAAATCTTCCTTTCCTGAGCCCATATCTAAATTCGGGTTGCAGGGGAGTGTTTGTGTGTTTAGGGAGGCTGGTGATGGAATGGGAATTTTAGGGTTTTAGGGAAGGTTTAGGGTGTTTAAATACCCCAAGCCTGTAACACCCCGGCTAAAGCGGAATACGCCCGAGTGTGACGTACAGATTGCCCAAAACACATGTGACACTATTAAGTGACAATATTATCATTAATTAATTTAAACATCAAGTACACAAGTTTGTAATAATAAATACAAGGAAAATACAAGAACAATTAACATCTTGACCATTTATTAATATAACCTAAGTACTAATGTCTTTGTCATGTCAACATCTTCTAAATAAGGTACCTGTAGCATATATATAAAATAAAGGTCAACTAAATGAATAGTTGGTGAGTTCACACAAGTTTTGATATAAATATATAAAAATCTTTAATTCCATGAACAAGTGTAAATGAGCAAGTAATGTCCTTTCCAACTGGGATTGTGCACCAGCGTACTCAGATAAGCGCAAGTAAGGTCCTTTCCAGTTGGGATTGTGCACCAACGTACTCGGATAATGAGACCCTTTTTCACTCATAACAACAAATGTATTAAGCGCAAAGGGTGGCGTATGATCATACTATCTTGAAGTAATCCATGA
>NW_027502590.1:0-48115 GCF_021521415.1 Bidens hawaiensis | reverse complement strand
AATTCGTCATCAATTCGTCATCACTAGTCATTTATCTTTTCTCTACTAAAGGTTTATACCATTCATCTATTATTTCTATTAGTTTATGTTTCATTCTTGAATTTTCAGTTTAAATAATTTTACATAATTAGGGTTTATTCGTTTAAAATGTTTATCTTGAATGTTTATCGATTAATTCAAATACCTAAAGGTCGGCGGGGCTCATATGTAATTTTTCTTCTTTTGTCGATCATGTGTAAGAAAATGTTGTTTTTTAGGATTTGTGGTCTTTTTTTAGGAAAATAAATTGGTTGGTTTATATGTATGACTTATGATTAATCTAAAATTTTTGACCCTAATGTAATGTTCAAGTTCCATAAGTGCTTAGTGTTCGGCAATAAACACAAAACCTCATATACCACATGTAAGTTTTTTTAATCTTCGCCACTCTCATAACGAAATACCTAGTTATAATAAGGTAACTAAATTAGAAGGAAAAAAAAACAATTCGAACAAGTTCACATTATATATATTAATTATGAAGTTTCTGGTAAGACACAAAAGAGTACTGTTCTAGCGCTACATATTCTTAAGCTTGTGATACAAGCATCCAATGCATCTTTCTATTCACAGACAGTTACAAATTCTAAACGTCATCATTTAATTAGTGGCCCACCTGATGTTTAATGGTTGGTTCTATATCCTCCCCTTCCCTTCCCTTCCCTTCCCTTAATGTTGACATCAGGTGATAAAGAGTTAATAAAATCAGCAACTCCCAACATATTTGTTTTTCCTTTCCTTTGGTAAAAACCGGGCCCTGGTTTCGTATAGACAAGTTCAATTACCTTTGAAAAAAATTTTGAAGTAATTAATTCTAATAGTGCTATAATATGATGCATAAAGTTTAATATATTTTTTCGTTTTAAACGATTTGCATTTCTACCGTACCTCTTGCCTCTAAACTTTAATGAAGTTATCAATTTATTAATGTTAATTTTTTAATATTTTCAAAGCTTTTTTTTCTATTATCTTTTTTTATACATTTTTTTATTTACGTACAATAATTAAAACTAACTTTTTAACTCTAAACATTTGCTTCTTTTCTGCGCCCTTTAAGTTTAAGTCCACATGGTTTATATTAATCTATCGATATAGTTAGTGCCGTTCCCGAAAACCCCTAAGAACTTTGGGGCATGGGACGAGTAAAAAAAACGCCCCCTAAAATCGCGTTCTCGATTATGTAATACTACTTAATTTGACAATTTTATCAATTAGTGTTGCTTTTCAAAAGCCCAAAACAAACAAATACAATAATAAATATGTGTTACTAAAATGACTCATATAAAAACACAAATAATTTTTTTTTCTATAAAAAAATGAAAACTAATTGTAAAAATTGAACTCAAGACCTTTTTTTCTCTTACTCTAAAACACTTTCCATTCAATCTAGAGTCATTTTTGTAGACTAAGTCATTTTTGTAGACTCTTGTGTTAAAACAAAATATTATATAAATATAATTTTGCTTTTTAATAATTATGAGCCTCTCGAGAGAGTGGGTTTGGGTCTGTCGCTCTCCTCACCCTTCCCTTGGGCCAGGTCAGGATATAGTAAGTAACAAGTCATCAACGCCCTTACGGCCTTATACAACACCGCCTGCAAAGCACGGGTTGGATGTATTTGCAATGACTTTTGGGTGATGTTATGTTTTCCTATTTTCTCGTATCTTTCAAGACATGTAACAGTAACCATTTTCAATCGCTTTTGGTATTGTTGGTGTTAATCACAGTTATTTGTTTAATTGACCATTGTAAATTTGTATATAAATTATGTAAGCAAAACTAGATTATACTAGCATTCTTATTATATACGCGAAACCGCAGCATAGCGCGGGGGTATTTTCCTAGTTGACCATCCAATACCATTGTATCAATTCATTACTCACCAAACAAAATCTGATTATTTTAAACCCTAAAAACTTATAAAATATTATGGAAACTGCCAAGTGTTATCTGTTCGATGCACAAAAGTCAAACCAACTTATCCTATTATCACTTCAATATAATCAAACCATTTATGAAAAATCACAAAAGTGCAAGGAATAAAAGATATCTAATTTAGAAAAAGATATTTAATCATTGAAATAATAATAACAAAAATAAAAATGGTAGCTTTTGAATGGGGACACAGCCATGAACATATGAACACGAGAACCAGTGAAGAGATGGAACCCCCAGGGCCCTCAAAATCCGAGTATCCGACCCGGTTAAACAATCATAACAAACACAAATTTCATCCAATTTGGTTTCATAATAATAATAGCTGATGACCTAAAATAAACCATCTCGGTATATTATTATAGCAATACAATTCTTTATAGTGCATGAGCAATATCAGGCATGCTAGTCGAGCATACCACATTAATGCTGCCAGCCTGCCAATGCGGCCAACTGCCTTGTTCTCCACCAATATGAATACGATGCCAAACTTTCGAGTCAAAGACATTCAATTCATATACACCAACACCTACTGTAACATATCGTCATGTTAATGTCCGGTCATGAAAACAAAGCCTCGTGACTAGACTAACAACATCTATACATCATTTAATATTTAATGAAATACTTAGATTATAACAAAGTAACTAAAGTAAAATAAATTTTGAATAATTTCACATTTATCATCAATATTATTATAGCAATTCTTACATACTTACCTAACACAATCTGATTATTTTAAACCCTAAGCACTTAGAGCATTCTCATCCCATCTCCTATAATTATGTGTGGGGAATTTGCAAATTATAGGGTGGGGGTGTGAGTGATTGTGAGTGTAAGTTATAGGATGAAGAGAGAAATGTAGTGATTTTTTGTAAATTTGGGGAAACATTTGGGGAACATTGTTTGCCTCATTTTATTTTTTAATATTTGTTGGATTGGTTGTGAGTAGAGGAGATAGAAAACTGTAATGATAAAGGTATAAAAAATATTATTGAATTGAACAGGAGAGAGAAATATAGTGTATTTTAGTGTAGTTATAGAGATAGGGGTAAGAAATGAGATGAGAATGCTCTTAAATCATAATAATCTATTCATTTCTGTAACATCAAACTAAAGGGCCATTTATGGAAAGTATAAAGTGCAAGGACTAAATGATATTTAATTCTAAAAAAGATAATTTAATCATTGAAATAATAACAATAACAATAATCCTGATGCAATGGTAGGAAGTTTGAGTTTCTCGATACAGATCCAGATTCAATACACATAAACAACACTTCGACGAGTTATGGGTGGCTCAATGAAGAAAGACCGGAAACTTTGCGATCTCTGGTTCAATCATGAGTTCGTTCGGGTTTTACCACCCGTGGGCATTCACACAGGTCGACCAGTTGACGGTGATCTTTTGTCATTGAATTACCTCGTATAAAAATAAATAAATAAATAATAATAAAATGGCAAGGTTTTGAATGGGGACAGAGCCATGAACATATGAACACGAGAACCAGTGAAGAAATGGAACCCCCAGGGCCCTCGAGATCCGACCCGATTCATCAATCAATCAAACCAATAATATAACAAACACAAACACAAATTCTTCTTTCAACCCAATTTACAATCATCATCATAATAATAATAATAATATTAATAATCCCACCTGATTCATCACAATCAACCGTCAGATTTAACGTCTCCGGCGATCATAGTTCATCATCACCCGGTAAAATTATTTCATTTTGAATCAAATTGTAATTGGGTTATTATACCCAACTAAAATCTTGGATACCCACAAGATTTTAACCCATAAAGATTTAGATTTTTAGTGTTAATTATTGTTTTTTCAAGAATATGAATTCCGGTGGTGGTGGTGGTGGTGGTGGTTTTGGTTATAATGTTCCGCGGGCACGGAATATGAAAGCTAGAAAACAAACATCTAATAATAATGATAATAATATGTTTAGTAGTTATTTGGATGCTCGGGTGGCAGGGGATGATTTAGGTTCAGGTTTCGGTTTTAATCGGTTAAGAAGTTCGTCGGAGTCGGTTTTTGGTAATGTAAGTTCTGGAAATGTTGTTAAGGAGAAGTTGTTGTTTGGTGGAAATGAGGG
Source organism: Bidens hawaiensis (assembly GCF_021521415.1). Classification (NCBI taxonomy): domain Eukaryota; kingdom Viridiplantae; phylum Streptophyta; class Magnoliopsida; order Asterales; family Asteraceae; genus Bidens; species Bidens hawaiensis. The sequence continues at coordinate 44,030 of NW_027502590.1, read as the reverse complement.
TAAAGGAGATAATAATGTTGTTGTTGATGATATGTCGAAACCGAATATTAGTAATGAAACTAGCAGCCTGCAGACTGAAGGTGTGGATAATATAATTGATGGTAATGCGGGATTGGATCTTGAAAATGAGATTAAGAAGATGGATGTTAATGATCATGGAGATGAAAAAGTGGTTGAGTTTGCTTTTACGAGCAAGTTGAACGATGTACGTGTGACGAATGTGGAGTTTAAGGCGCCGGACACGAGAGGTAACATGTTTTCGGGGTGGAATAGATTTGAACCAAGAAACGAACATGTTAGAGAAACTAGGTCAAGGAAGAAGAAAGGGAAGTTGAAGAAGCCTGTCGTTAGTCAGTCTAGGATTATAGAAGATTTCGTGTTTGGTAGAAGAGATTCGTTTGGAAGTTCAGACGGTTTTGATATTCCGCTATATGATGAAAGGTTAGCTGGTAGTTATTCTAGAGAAACTTCTGTGACATCGGATGCTTCGCAGATTGATGAACAAGATAACGTGTCAAACGACTCACGTGCACTTACTTCAAATTTCACGACCGATGATGAATCGTTGGAGCCTCAGATTAATGAAGTTTCCGAGACAGAAAGCTTCATGACTGCAACTGAGAATTTGGAGTCCGGTTTTGATACTGATGTGAGTTCAACTGCAAGTTCTCGGAGGCAAGAAAGTGGCGTCACTCGCGTGTTTAGTTTTGGTTCAAGATCAGAAGATTTTAGCAATGGTGAGTTTACATTTGCAGCATCTTCATCGGGTCAAAGTCAACTTACGTCAGATACCCGTCAGCATAAAAAGAAACCTCCACTAAAAGTTACCCGCGATCCTTACATTTCCACGAAATCTGAGTTTTTCCCAGTTGATTTTTCTGCATCGTCAAGCTTAAAAAAGGATACCTTGAAGTTAGTAAACGAACGCGATTTTTTAAGGCATGAAAGTATCACTAGTACTAGTTTGTCCTCTGGCATAGCAGCAGAGGAAGCGTGTGAGAAATGGCGATTGAGGTGTGACTTCTATCTTATATCGTGTTAAACGGTTGTATTTATTTAATATTCATCAGTTAATAATGTTTTTTTTTCATGTATTAGGGGAAACCAAGCTTATAGTAATGGTGACCTGGCAAAAGCGGAGGATTATTACACACAAGGGTTAAACTCGGTTTCTGAAAACGAGAAATCTGCAAGCTGTCTTAAGGCTTTAATGTTGTGCTATAGTAACCGTGCAGCAGCTAGGATTTCTCGTGGAAGGATGAAAGACGCATTAGAAGATTGTCTCATGGCTGCCAACATTGATCCCGACTTTCTTAAGGTTCAAATCCGGGCTGCACAGTAAGTCTAACTTTCTACATAGATAATCAAACACACACGCTCACATTCATACTGATGATATTTGCATATATGCAGTTGTTACCTTGCTATTGGAGAAATTGAAAATGCGAAAAGGCAGTATATGAAATGCTTGGAATTTGGAAATGAAAACAGTGTGGACGGGAAAGTGATTTCAGAGGCCTCTGAAGGCCTAGAAAAGGTCCAGGTAATAATAATATGCATTTTCTTGGCACTTAGTTCAATTAAAAAGATACGGTTCGTATTGAGCAATGTACTGATCTTACTTTTAACCTTTTTTATACTCTTTTTACTTATTCAGAAAGTGTTGGACTGCATTGAGCAATGTACTGATCTTTTACGAAGACGGGCTTCTGAAGACTTGGAACATGCTTTGAGACTTGTCAATGACGCGTTGCAGATAAGCGCTTGCTCGGATAAATTACTTCAAATAAAAGCAGACTCTCTTTTCATGGTTAGTGTTATTAAACACAAAAAGTGTTTGCTGGTCAACCCAACGCGTTTCAAACAGTTCTTTGAGTTCTTATCTAATTTTGCAGTTGAGGAGGTATGAAGAGGTGATTAAGACTCTTATGTCTGATGAAGCAGACACGCCCACAAGCTCCTCTTTTAGGCTATGTAGATCAAATCTTATCATCAAATCGTACTTTTATTTAGGAAGGCTAGATGAAGCTCTTGAATTTATTAAAAAACAAGAGAATTTAGATCATGTTACAATACCTTTAGCTGATACGATACGTGAACTTTTATCTCACAAGGTATGTAAGTGTGCAACCGTTTTCTTTATTTTGCCTTAACTGCGAATAAGGCCCGTTTGACACTTTGACCACCAATGACAAAGTAACAATATTTACTTATAGTCATAGAACAGATGTAGCGTAAGCTGTGTATGTAACAATTTGAATTATCTATATCTGAATGCAGACCGCAGGAAATGAAGCTTTTAAATCAGGAAAGTTTTCAGAAGCAATAGAACATTACACTGCTGCTTTATCATGCAGCGTTGAATCTCGTATATTTGCATCCGTATGCTTTTGCAACCGAGCTGCAGCCTACAAAGCTTTGGGTCATATCACAGATGGCATTGCTGATTGCAGCCTAGCTATAGCCCTTGATTCACACTATCTTAAGGTTCGCTTATGTGTATCCAACACATCAAATTGGTCAAATCAAAATTTAGTTTAAAAGGAAACGAGTCAAAATTGTAATGATATTTATGCAGGCAAAATCTAAGCGTGCAAGCTTGTATGAGATGATTAGAGATTATGGGCAAGCAGCTAAAGATCTACAAAGACTCGTGTCTCTTCTAAAAACACAAGATTTAAATGAACTAAAGCAAACTCAGATACAGCTTTCTAATGTTGAAGCAGAATCAAGAAAAGGAATTACGTTAAACGCGTACCTCATATTGTATGTTAAATCAAGTATACAAGTTCAAAAGTACTTTTATAGTTTTATGAAATAATGAAGTTTTGATTTTTAACTTTTAGGGGAGTTGAGTCGACTGCTTCTGCAGCAGATATAAAGAAGGCATATAGGAAAGCTGCACTCAAACATCATCCTGATAAGGTTGTAGCAGAATACTATGAAAATGTCGGTTCACCTTTTCTAATAATCGTGTTTTGGTTATGTAGGCGGCCCAGTCACTTAGTAGAAGTGACGATGGAGATGATGGATTATGGAAGGAAATAGCTAAAAATGTCCACAAAGATGCTGATAGGCTTTTCAAAATGATTGGAGAAGCATACGCTGTACTTTCCGACCCTTCCAAGGTTCTCTATCTATCTCTATACACACACCCATAGTACTTTTGATGTTAATATCAACTGATTCCGTCATTTGTTATTCTTTTCTAGAGGTTAAAGTATGATAAAGATGAAGAGAAGAGAAATGAAGTGAAGAAATTTACGAGAAGCAACTCATCAAGAATGACTTTGGATGTCCAAAACTCCGTATTTGACCAAAGTGGGACCCGGCAACCTAGGCAGGATTCTAGGAGAGCGTATGTTAGAACCCACTCTACAGGCTCAGAAAGCACCGGTTCATCATACATGTATTCCAAGTACTATTAACGGGGTTTCTCTGAAGAAGTTTTCGGTCAACAGCTTCTAAAGTCAAAACAACACAAAGAATACAAGTCTAGCATGCATAGCAATTATAGTCGACTTTGGCGATATATAAAGGAAGTTTTAAGTTCAATGAAAAATTCTGAACTCTTACCTGTATTTAAGTTTGAAATTTTCTAATCTGGTGTGACTCGTGAGCAAGCTGACAAGCTGTCTGTGTAGTGGTCAACAGAAGGACGGTTGACCGGTTTGTAACTTTCACCAAGGTGAGCCGGGGCTTACCTTGAGTTTTCGTTTGACAATGCTGTGTGATGTACACACACATTGTATTGTGAGTTTCTACAGAATCCCAACAAAAGAGCGGGAGAGGTGTTTTTTTTAGTGTGCTTAATTGACACGTGTTAAATGATTTTGTATTGAATAATTCTATTATGGTAATGAAGAAATAGCACAGTATCATACTGTTAGTTTTTACAATCTAATCTCAACTGTCTTGCTTTCTATGTAACTGAGACTACAAGTGTGGTCTGTTGCCATATTACACATATATTCCGAGTCCAACCTCCTTAGGATTTGTTTCCACCATCCACGGAGCCCTGCGGATATAAAGAACAAGAGACTAATTTTCTTGATTGTAATTTTCCTTTTTCTTTATGTTTTATGTTTTTCTTTTATCAGGATTTAATTGTTTAGATGATCACTAAACTTTGGTCCCAATTTGGTCAGTGGTCTATATATAAACAAATTCACAAACTTGAAAATTAAAGCCTCTTTTAATTGACTAAAACAAAGTTATCTTAAAATTTTATTTTCTAGAAATAGAATTCTGAACAAAAAGGAAGGAATCATACTTGTGCATTACGAAATTAATTGTTCCTTGTGCCGCACGTTTAAGGAGAAGTTCTCGAGCTTCAATGGCAATCCCTTCAGGCTATTAAAGCAAGTGGAAACAAGAATGACATTAATATACATGACTACATGAGGTATTTTTTGTGCACCACTAAAAAACTAAAACCATTAATGTTACAAGTTTAACCTTTTATGTATGCTGATAATGGGAGGGTATACTGGTGAGTTTAAGAATTTTGTGGTGTACATTTTTAATGTTTACAAATCACTGTTTCACTATTTCACTATTTATATGTTTATGTGCCTGCTGTGTGTACCTCTTCTGGAAACCATACGCCTGGCTGTGTATTTCCCTCTAGAACAGCAAGAGCAAATGCAGCTGTTGAATAACCAACTGATCTGAAAAACATTCATGTAGCCATTTTAATAGATTCCAGAACACCTGATTCTTTTGGTACACTATACCAATCAGAGTTGGAAATGACAAAACGGCGGTTGGCTGACCCGCAAAACTTCTGTATTTAATTTTAATAAATAATTATTATTTTGTTGAATCTAATTACTAAAACTGTAGTATTAGTAAAAATTAAAGTTAGTTTTTAAATAAAAAGATTAATGCAACTTTTGATCCGCTCAACCCGTTTGCCCATTTCCTTTTAGCTATTTTTAATAACCCATTTGGAGCACTAGAGATAAAATATAAACCATATCGACTCATTGACTCACTAATGGGTCGAAACTGTGAGCACTAGTTATAATAGGCCATTAATTCATCTATAAGAAGTCCGGGAAAAATATGACTTACACAGAGAGTCGTTTATGACTGAAAATGCCAATTGTTTGTTGTCCTCCTGAACATTCCAAATCAACCTGCTCAGAAGAAGAAAGAAAATATATAAAGTTACCATAACTAAACTGAGGCTTTAGTTATGAAAATATTACCCTCATTGAGACACGTTCTCCAGCAAAGCCATCTATCACACGAACTACTGGATCAAATAACCGAACCATGTTTTGTACTTTGCTTCTGTCTCTTAGGATTTCCTAAAAGCATTAAAAAACATGTAAGATGAATATGTGACCCTTACTAATGTAGAAAAAAAATATATGATTTTTGCACAGTCGTCTTACAGACGGAAGGAAACGTGTCATTGCATCCATTGCCCAATTCCAGAAAAACGGAGCGGTTCCAAATCGAGCACTGACGGTTGGAACTCCAAGAATCTCATGTGTACTTGTCACTTCTGGCAAATTTCTGGAAACAAAAAATGTTTCATAAGTAAAATATTTTAAATTCCACATATTTATATGCATATCCTGAACTTACAATAGATACACATCTTTTTTCCCAATTCCTTTTCCAAAGTCAATGTTGACCATTCCACTATATGGCCTTAGTTTAAGTTTCTCTCCTATTAAATAGTTGGTTAGCTTGTTAGTATCATAAAATAAAAAATACATAATAATAGAAGAGAAGCATAAACAACAATGCATAACTACATACCTTTATTATATGCAATAACCTCCTCTCCAAGAAGTAAAAAACTAGTAGCTAATATTGTAGGTCCCGCACCACCCGTTCCTGCTGTGTAGTAGTAGAATCTGAAACAAGTATACCGTCATTGTATAATATATGAAATGGCATGGAATAAGCAGTGGGTTAAATACAAAGAAACCTAAAAAATACAACATTAATAACTATATATAATATAGATTATTAATACCTCAGCCGTTCAGGTTCACCTTTATTTTCAATTTTTGCAACACGAACTAGCTCGGCTGCCATTACTGTCACGTTAAGTAGATAGATACAAATTCAATCATCGGTTGAAGTTTAACAAGAACATGCAACATTTAGGCATCTAGAAATAAGTTTGTACCATTGCTCACTCCTGGATAGATTCCACCAGTAGTTATTGCTGGAACTTTTGCAACCAATGCTTCATTCATAAATGATTTTGCACGCAACGCGTAACTTGTATCGTCACACACGTCTAGATATGCTGTCTGACAGTGGATGAAGATTAGTTAGGTTAAATTACATTTTAAGAAAATAACATGCACCAAATGTAGCTTACTAAACCATAGATTGATAAAGGTTCAATAAATGTTGGAATCAGGTTTACCTTGTTCTCACCTTGGCCCGTATAGCGGCTTCCAGAACTTTACAATTTTCTGTTTGTTGGAATGGCCCTGCAGCATGTACCACAAGATCTACATCTGCAGAAAGTAGAACATGTATATTATTAAGCAAGATAGAAGATACTAGACTTACTTACCTATTTGTGCTAGGGGTGAGCAAAAACCGAACCATAACCAAACCTTTAACCGAAATTAACCATAACCAACAAAACCAATCGATTATGGTTAAGTGAATCTGGTTAACCGATTTTAACTGAAACTGAATTGGACCTTGTATGTTTATGTTTTTCAAATTTTATACATCTATTTCCATCTTTTATACCTTCATTTCTAGATTCGAACATTTAAGTTCACGCTACAACTGTCCATAACCGAGCTTGGAACACCATAACCAAGCTTGGAACCAACATATTTCAGCTTCAAAACTTCATAATTGAACATGGAACACCATAACCAAACCATTTTCAACCGGAACAATGAAAAACAATAATAAAAAAAGTACCTTGGGATGGTTAGCCGAAACCAACGGTCAACCGACCATTCAGTTATGGTTATCGTTAAGGCTAAGTGTGTGAATACCCAAGGGGGGGCCAAACTCTAGCCACATCAGCACCAATGGGTGCCAAACCACTATTCGCCAAAGTTTAACAGGCGTGAGAGGAGGAGTGGGGCCAAAGCTTTTTTCTACCTAGCACACTTGTTTTCTTTTATTTATCTTATAGTTAAACATAGAATTTATAGTTATATCTTAAAACCACTACACTCTTGTGAAAGCATCGGCGAAGCTACTTTAGGGCCCCCTGTTTTTTGCGCAGTGTTAATTTACCCATTTTCGACCAAAATTTGAGCCCCCCCCCTCTTTCTCATTCATGATTTTTTAAATACATTTTGAGTCCGGACCCCCAACGTTCTCGTCCAAGCTTCGCCGCTGTGTGAAAGGGTGGTTTAGTTAAAGTCACACTCCTACGTTACACTATAGCATGCCCTTTAAGTTAAAACCACTACACACAGTCTAGAAAATCTTCCATAACCAGATCTTGCCTAACCGGACTTTTGCACACCCCTAATTTGTGCTAAACAATATAAGAAAGAACAAAAAATGCAAGTTTTATAAATAAATTGACACACCAGTCAAAGTAGATTCCAGTGATTTGACATCATTAATATCAAATTCAGCAAACTCAGCATTCTTCCCAAGTGTGGTGATCATACTATCACCTTTTTCCCTAAAATAAACACATTCTAATATTCAACATTACTCAATTCAGCAATAATATTAGTAATAGTAACATTTTGAGGAGTTGTAACGGAATCGAACCGGTTACGACCAGCAATGACGATGCGGAGGTTAGGGGAAAGGTTGGAAAGAGCAATGGCGGTTGAGCCACCGATTCGGCCGGTGCCTCCGAGCACCAGAACCTTTGAAGAAGTTAGGGTTTGAGTCACCGTCATACAGATACAGGCACACGCCATATCCGTTTTCCACTGTGTTCGTTAGGAGTCCTATCTGATAAATAAATAAATAAATAAATACAAAACAAAGTTAAATAAACAGAGAGACTCTCCTAACATTCTTTGACGCAAATTAAAAATGTCATATGCTTATGGGTAAAATCTGTCTCAAGTCCTTTACTCCACATTTTCAATAACTTTTCTGGTTTTCTCACCACCGACTGTCACCATAATCTTTGATTTCTTCCTCTTGTTTTATCCATCGTTGCCGATTGTTACCGGGTTCAATTTACAAATCGTTGGCGGTTGAAATCATTTTAAAAGTTCTCTAGTTATAATCTCAACCGAGAGTATTATTGTCAACCGTCACAGTCATCTTTTACATTATGTATTCTCATTGGACATATGTTAAATAAAAATTAAAACAACATTTAAAATTTTATCTGAATTTCAAATTTATATTTTAGGGCTTTTGATCGGAAAAAAAAAATACAAATCGACTGATGTAAAGTTTACCTCAATAATGGTGCTTTATATGACAAAACGATGTTTCAATTTAGATGTTTAAATTTCCAATTTACAAAAATAAAGTCATTTGATAGTTTTACATAAATTGACTAGTGATCACAATATAAGCAAGAGTAATAACAAGTCAGTTTTGAAATTTGAATAAAACCAATGAAAAATAATAATATTAAAGGTGGGAAGGACATATTATCAAGTGAAGTTATTATTTTAATCAATGTTTTCATACCGGACCGAATAGCAAACCAGCCAACTTACTGGTCCACTGGTCGGATCGGAATTAAACACAAGATACAACGATAATCAACTTATTAAATGAAGCCCATTTGCTTCATACCATCATTTAGGGCCGTCTAAACCACTCGTCACTCGCTTGTTTTTTCGCTCGATTGTAAATGAGCCGCTCTGCTCGGTTCAGTTTGCAAACGAGCCGCTCTGCTCGGTTCGGTTTGCAAACGAGCCAAGCAACGAGCAAAGGTCTGCTCGGTCCGGTTCGGTTCGGCTCGAATATTTTTAATTTATTTTATATATAATTATATATGACAAATATATAAATATATAGATAAAACACATAAATATAAGCTTACAATTTTTTAACCCCTTTAAGTTTTTTTCTGTTCCGTCAATTTTATAGTTTTATTTGTTTGTTTCAAGTTTTTAGAATACTAGAAGTTTGTTTACATGATCATATTATCTTACTTCAAACTTACTTTAAATAAAAATTTACAATCTATTACACGTTCGTCTAAAAACTACTAATTTATTTATAAAATATATAATTTACAACGGGGAAGGTTAACGTACAAATGAAATTAACGTGCTAAACGTGAGAATCAAGTAGAGTAATTATATATACAAGTAGAGTAATTATGTAATTACATCATAGAGTAATTATCATAGAGTAATTACATAAATACTCTACTTGTATATATAATTACTCTACTTGATTATCACGTTTAGCACGTTAATTTCATTTGTATTTGATCCAAACCCATTTACAACCTTCAAACTTGTTTTCTTATTGAAACTTTTAAAGTGAAAAAGAAATAAATAATGCTCGAAATCGCTCGATGTTCGATTGAAAAATGCTCGATTCAATTTTGGCTCGTTTCGATTTTCGCTCGGTTCGAATTTCAACCGTTCGGTTCGGTTGTAAACGAGCCAAAAATAGGCAAGCCTTCGCTTGGTTCGGCTCGGCTCGGCTTGTGAACAACCCTACCATCATTATCTCCTATTAGGTAAGAAGCCCATTTATAACTAGGTTATAGAAACAGAAGTTAGTTTTTGTGTGCATCTGCCATCTGTTTTAACATCTTCTTGACTCCTCCTCCGATTAAGTTGTGTACATGAATGTCGGTATTATTATACCACTGCACTTCCACTAAAACGCTCTATTCATCTTCTTCTAGAAGCTTCGGATTCCTTCGCCTTTTCAGCCACCGCTTCATCTCCGATTTCAACTCAACCATGCCGCATCACAAGGTATTTAACACTCGTCTCAATATTATTATTATTACTATTATTATCTGTTTGTTATTGAACGTATTAGCTAGCTAGCTGTTTTTTAGTTTATTGATTGTAACTAAACTTAACTATAGTGTTTAAGTTGACCTAGTTTTAAGTGCAACAGTGCTTGACGTTATTCACTAATCATATGCTGCAATTATCCGTTTAATCTGAATCATTAGTTATTTAATTAGGTGAGCTGATCATATTGATTAACTGATGAAAATGAAACATTCAGTACTGTGTTTACGCAAAGCTTGTTTAATTTTTGTTACGGCTGTAAACGAGCTGGACTGAACAAGGTTTTGATCATGTTCGTCCGTTTAGCTTTTATCCGAAAAGCAAACGGTTCACGAACACCTAACGGAATGGAATCTCGTGTGCGTTCATTAACGAACTGAACTTGTTTGAGAGCAGTTCACGAACACGAAAAAACGAACGGAAATTCACGCAAACAATGTTTTTTTCTGATTTGGCTAACTAAGAATTGGTCAGTGTTAACGGTTCGGGTCCGGCTATCAAGTGTGTGTTGGTGTTTATTTAATATTCATTTTCATATGTTAATTTACATATTGTTTTTATCATTAATAATTTTGTTTAAATCTATATATAAGATTACAAAAGTCATTAAAAAATATTAAAAGCCTTGAATGAACCAACAAATACTAAACAACATAAATGAATGTTGGTTAATGGAATGAAATTCCTTGTTCATATCCGTTCGTTTAATTTTATAAATGAACGTAGATAACGAACTTCCTTCTGAATTTGATAATGATCAGAAAAGAGGTGGACGGAAAGAACAAAAGTGGACTCAGAAGGTGAGCAGCGATGGGGCGTCTAACGTTTCTTCTTCAGAAGGTATCACTAATGGAATTGGTAGGCTCACCATTGTGGAAAACAATGCACAGTCCCCTGTTCCGGTGCTACAATTTGGGGGTATTAGAATGGATGAGATAGCACCTCGTGAACAGTCTTCAGTAGTAAATGCTAACACTTTACATGGTCAAAAGTCGGCTTTCCAACCGATGGCTTACGCTACAGCTTCTGCTGCAACGGTTGATGCTTCCAAAAGAACAATTAATACTGCAGCTCAAACTGTTGCTTTGAGTAATTTGTTCAAAAACAATTTGTTGGAGAATTTTACTGTTGATAACTCTACTTACTCCACTGCCAAAATAAGAGCGACGTTCTATCCCAAATTTGAAAATGAGAAGTCTGATCAAGAGGTTAGGATAAGAATGATTGAAATGGTAGCAAAAGGTCTTGCCACATTGGAGGTACGGTGGACATGTAATATTTTCTAATGATGTTTGTTGAGCATTGATTTACGGTTAATAATGTGTATTGGTATTGTGTGACTAACTTGACATTCTCTTTATGATATTATTAGGTCTCACTCAAACACTCTGGATCGCTTTTCATGTATGCTGGTCATGAGGGTGGAGCATATGCGAAGAACAGTTTTGGGAATGTGTATGTTGACATCCCTTTCTTTTCTTTTAGCTTTATGATATCTGTATCTTTGTTTCTACATACGTATATATTTTCTTAGAAGCAAAAGCTATATATATCAAACATTGTTGGTTCACTGCCTTGAATAATTGTACATGATAAATACGTTTAAGCTATAAGTATGCTTTTAAATTAGATGGTAAGAAGATACTCGTGAGTCGTGTCAGTTTTTTTTGGATTGTGTATAATTAAACGTGAGAACGTATAATAGCTGGATTGTAATTGAATATTTGAATTGCTGATTCACAAGTCAAGTGGTGGTTTTATATGATGTCTCTGACATTTTAATAGAACTATTGCTGGCTTGAATTTTCGTTATACAACCATTTACAATGGTTTCACTATACTACTGCTAACACTAATTTAACATTGAAACAATTTGAAGTATCTTTTTTTATCTTTAGTAATTTCTACAACGATAACTAGCGTAGGCTGTATCTATATTAGCTCTTAGTGGATGAAATAAACAAATTTGAAAATTATTTATTTACAAGTACAGAACTTGGTTTTCTGTCAAATATGTATGGAAAACAGAATTCTAGAGATGTTGCAGTTATCTTCTAGTCAGACTAGCTTTTTTTTTCTTCTTTCTATTGTAGAACTTTGTTTTGTTCTGCAGTTATACAGCGGTTGGGGTTTTTGTTCTTGGAAGAATTTTTCGCGAGGCATGGGGCACTGAAGCTAGTAAAAAGCAAGTAGAGTTCAATCAATTCCTTGAGGTAATTGTTATGTTATGATATAGTTTGGTGTATCATAATTTAAGTTATACCGTTTTTCTTTTAGTTTAATCACTTTATGGATTTGATTGACCATCATTTAGCGTGAACACATGAGCATATCGATGGAATTGGTGACTGCTGTTTTAGGTGATCATGGACAACGACCTCGTGAAGATTATGGTACCATTTCACTTGCTTTTTATGTTTAAGTTTGAACAATTATGGTTAAAAGCTTGTTTATTTGACACTATTTGACTTACCTTGCAGTTGTTGTGACTGCTATCACTGAATTGGGCAATGGGAAGCCTAAGTTCTACTCAACTCCAGAAATTATTGCATTTTGCAGAAAATGGCGGTTACCTACAAATCATGTTTGGCTGTTCTCAACAAGGTAATTATCTAAAATATTACATACATGAAAATAACATTTAATCTCACTCAATTTCTAACCGAATGTAATATTTTGTCTTTTACCACCTATAGCTAATCAATGAGTGTTTGGTTTTTTCAAGGAATTCAGTGACATCATTTTTTGCTTCTTATGACGCACTATGTGAGGAAGGGACAGCTACATCTGTATGTAAAGCTCTTGATGAGGTGGCAGATATCTCTGTACCAGGTAAAGATATATATTTCCGTTAAACACTTATCTATGTTGGAATTTAGCTGTTAAAAACTGGGTTGATATTGCAATAAGGTATTATGAAAACTAGTGTATATAGACAGTATGAATGAGTGAATGACTAGATACGATGTGAAGTACTAAAACATATATAATATCTGTTTTCTAAAACAAATTTGAATTATTACAGGATCAATAGACCACATAAAGATGCAGGGGGAGATTTTGGAAGGCCTTGTTGCACGTATTGTAAGCCATGAGAGCACAAAAGAGATGGAACTGGTTTTAAAAGATTATCCTTTACCAGTATATGAAGGTTTGCTAGCCTTTTAACTTTATCTAAAATGTGACCATCATTTAAGTAATAAGTGATACAACAATCTTGTGACAAACCCTTCTTTGATGATGTGGCAGTCCATCAAGATTTGGGACCAGGTCTGCGCGAAATATGTGCTGCAAATAGATCTGATGAAAAACATGTAATGCTTAGTCTCCTTTTCAATACTTGATTCACCATACGATTTCTGGAGACTTGTAATAAATTTTGATAATGTCAATGCAGCAAATAAAGGCACTTCTGGAGAACACTGGTACTTCCTTTTGTCCTGATTATGTGGACTGGTTTGGAATTGAAGCTGCTGATGACCTTCCAAGAAATGCTGATCGATCAGTTGATTCCAAGTTTTTACAAGCAAATCCTTCTGATTATTCTACCACTAAGTTAAAGGTAATAGTAATACACCTCTCTCATATAACTTTAGAGCACAAAATAGCACTCGGAACAGTATTGTAATATGGTTATTTGGCATTCTAATGTTTCACTCAGGAAATCGTTCGTTTGATGAAAGAAAAGCGTTTTCCGGCTGCTTTTAAGTGCTATCATAATTTCCGCAAAATTAATTCAATATCTAATGATAATCTTCATTATAAGATGGTGATACATGTGCATAGTGATTCAACCTTCAGGCGGTACCAGAAAGAGATGAGGTCTTACGTGTTCTTTACTCTTAATTCGTTTTGGAGTCCTTTCATATTTATATACTTTGTGTCTTGTTACGCAAACAACTTACAAAACGTGCTTTTTTATGCATTATTGATTTGTACTTTGTGTCTTCAGGTACAAACCAGATCTGTGGCCGTTATATCGAGGTATACGGTCATACTACTAAATTAATACAACTGAAATGTAACTTTATTGCATGTATATTGTTTTAGTGATTATCATAATAATTTCATATATATTTGCATTCAAACAAAGGATTCAAATTTATCAAATACACAACTTATGCACATGACCTGTCTGGTTTTTTAGGTTTTTTTGTTGAAATCAACTTGTTCAAGGCAAGTGAAGAGAAAGCTGCCGAGATGGCCAAAACTAGCATAGATGTTGGAAAAATTGACAAAAATAATGATGATATATCTGGAAAAAAGGGTTTAGCTGATGAAGATGCAAATCTTATGATCAAGTTAAAATTTCTTACATACAAGGTATGCTTGTTTTAAACAAAGTATGACGTGTATATTCCGTTTATTATTCTTCAGTGTAAGTTACTTTTGTCTGACATTATATTCTTTTGGTGCAGTTGAGGACATTTTTGATTCGCAATGGCTTGTCAGTTCTTTTTAAAGATGGTCCAGCTGCCTACAAAACCTACTACCTCAGGTAAGTCATATGACTTTGCATATAAATTAACTCACACACATATACATTAATGTCATTCTTATTTTTTGTTAAAAGATTTACCGTCTCCTGAATACGGAAATATTTCATGTTATAGGCAAATGAAAATATGGAATACATCTCCAGGAAAGCAGAGACAGCTCAGCAAGATGTTGGACGAGTGGTAACGGATGAATTAGTATATCACCATTTTATTTTTCACCGAGTACATGATAGAAAAATATATTCTTTCAGGGCAGTGTACATAAGAAGAAAATGTGGAAATCGACAGCTGTCATCATCTGTGTACTTAAGTGAAGCTGAGCCTTTTCTCGAACAATACGCGAAACGCAGTCCTGAGAATCAAGCTTTGATAGGATGCGCTGGTGACTTGGTTAGAACTGAAGATTTCTTGGCCATTGTTGAGGGAGGTGGAGATGAGGAAGGTGACCTTGAGACCGAGAAGGTTCTAGAACCTTCTAGCCCAAGTCCTGATTCCATTCACAAAAAGGAAGGTCTCATAGTGTTCTTTCCAGGTATATTGTGTATGATTATATTGATCGATATCACTTGTATAACATGGGCCAATCCCTAGACACTAATAGCCGGCCCTAATGATGTCTTGTATAGATCTATATATAGGACCATATTGTATCTCAATTGAACATACAATCAATATACAATCATTTACCAAGTTTATCTTGGTATCAGAGCCTAACCCTAATCAGCCGCCACCTTCCAGCAATTACAATTGCCTGCAACCTAACCCTAGCCGTGACACTGTTCATCGTCACTGTTCATCAGCCGCCGATTTCTTCTTTTTCCAAGCCTTGATCCCTTCTTTTCGGCTACACAATGGCCCTCCTCGCAGCCTTCTCTACTACCGAGAAAACCTCACACAACTCTCACAAGTTTGCCTTCACTTTGTCTCCTACAAACTATGGACATTGGAAGGCTATGATCAAGCCGTTTCTTGTTACCAATGGACTCTTCGGTTATATTGATGGGAGTATTCCCTGCCCTCCATCCACAATTTCATCATCACAGGGAACATCAGACAAGGATGTTGCTGCTGTTGTTCCCATCCCTAATCCCAACCACACAGCTTGGTTATCTAATGATGCCCACGTCCTCATGATACTCACCTCAACCATCTCAGAAGCTTCTTTTCAGCATGTTCAAGGTGATACTTCCCGTGATGTGTGGCTTACTCTTGAACGTGCTTATGCCCCCCATACTTCTTCAAGAGAATTCACACTGAAAACGCAGCTACTGAAAATTCAAATGAAAGGGGATGAAACCTCTGCTGCATATCTCGCTCGGGCACAAGAATACGCAAATGCCCTTGCGAATATTGGACATCCAATGCCTGACAAAGATGTTGTTATGTTAGTTGTTGCAGGTCTTCGTGAAGAGTATAATGGAGTCAAACAAGGCCTCCTGGCCAGAGACTTTCGGGCTGTGTTCTCTGAGCTTCCCAGTCTCATTGCTGACCATGAGTTTCTAATCAGGAAACCAACCTCTGAAGTTGCCCCTGTACAAGCCTTCACGGCTGCCACTGCAGCAAGTTCTGCCTCGGCTCCTCCTGACACTGTTCAGGCCATTCAGCAGATGGTTGCCCGTCTCGGTTTTCAACTTCAACCAGCCCCGGGTTCCTCACAAACCTCCACACCTCAAGCCTTTTATACAAACAGGGCTGGACAGTCACATTACTCACGCGGCCGTGGTACCCGTGGTGGCCGTGGTGGTCGAAACATCAACAACTACAATCGCAGCCACGGAACTCGAAACTCAGGTCAGTTTAGTTGGGCATCTAATCAAAATACTGTGTATGGAACTTGTAACAGGTGCGGGATAGGACATGTCCCATCTCAATGCCCAAACAGAGACCCATCTACCATCCGGTCACGACAACCGTCTGCTAACTATGCAGACCATCGCTCACAAGCTTACACCAACTGGCTTCCAGATATGTCAGGGTTTGACTCCGCTGAGCCTTACTTTGGTGATGATAACCTACAAGTTGGTAACGGTACGGCCCTCCCTATTCTACATATTGGTTCAAAAAAATTTCCCTCTCCTAACAAAACCTTTTACCTGAACAACATTCTTCATGTTCCCGCCCTCAAGAAAAACCTTCTTTCTGTACAAAAATTCTGTGAAGATAATCATGTCTATTTTGAATTTCATGCTACTTTTTTTTCTGTGAAGGACAAGTCTACACACATTACCCTCCTCACGGGTCCAAGTGACGGTGGACTCTACTCTCTTAAACTTCCAATAAACCAGCCAATTCCAAAAGTTGCTTTTTCCACAACTCGTGCTTCAACAACCACCTGGCATCAACGATTGGGACATCCACATTCTCAATTATTCAAGACAATGCTTTCTAAATATCATTTACCTGTTTCTGCTAAGACTTTTGATTTTCATTGTAATCCATGTTCAGTTGGAAAATCTTCCAAACTACATTTATTATCTTCTGATTATAAAAGTACGTGTGTTTTGGATTTAGTATTTTGTGATGTTTGGGGGCCAGCCCCTGTACCTTCCTTTGATGGCCACAATTATTTTCTATTATGTGTTGATCATTTCTCCAAATTCATGTGGTTGTTTCCCTTGAAACGCAAATCTGATGTCTTTGCAGTTTTTAAACAATTTGTGACTATGGCTGAACGACAATTTTCTACTAAACTTAAAACTGTACAGTCTGATTGGGGAGGAGAATTCCGAAATCTCTCCTCTTTCTTTGCCACAATAGGCATTACTCATCGTCTCTCTTGTCCCCATACTAGCGAACAGAACGGTATTGTTGAGCGACGTCACCGGCACGTTGTTGAAACCGGTCTAACATTAATGTCACAGGCCTCCGTCCCTCAACGTTTTTGGCATTTTGCCTTTGAAACAGCCGTCTACTTGATAAATCGCATGCCTTCTCGCACAAACTCCACAATATCTCCTTTCGAGCACTTGTTCAAACACCCACCTGATTTCTCCTTCCTTCGTGTCTTTGGCTGCCAATGCTTTCCATATCTTCGTCCTTATAATCCACATAAAATGGATTTCCGCTCTTCACCGTGTGTTTTCCTTGGATATAACACTTCTCATCATGGTTATCGTTGTTTTGACCCCGTCTCCGAACGCATTTACATTGCCCGTCATGTTCGGTTCCATGAAAACACCTTCCCTTTTCTACTTAATTCTACCGGCCAGTCACCCCTTACACCTATCAATCCCTATGTTTCCTCTTATCCAACCGGTCCCTTTCCTATGCCAACTGATACACCAGCAGACCATACCACTTCACAACCGGCACACACCATTCCACCAGAACTAGTCCACACCGACCCACCCGAATCTGCCACCACTATCTCACCAGAACCGGCCCATACCATACCATCACCTTCAGCCCAAATTCCAACCTCTCACACAACCAATGATACATCCTCACAACCAGACCAAACCACCACTACTCAGCCCACTAATACCTATTCTCGTCGTACAGCCCCACAAACCACTCCAATCTCTGCCTTCGACCGTTACTCTACCCCATCTCAACAACCACAATCATCACAACAGACCAGCACCGCATATCCTTCTGCCACTCCCACCGTACCTACTCCACCCACTCCACCTCGCCAACGACCAGCTAACCTAAGACCTAACCCCAAACAAAACCAATACTTTAATCCCACCTCATACCATACCTCCACTAGTCCACCTAACATCGAACCCACCTCCTTTGCCGTTGCCAATAAAGAGGCTCACTGGCGTAAGGCTATGGCGGATGAATACTCCGCACTTCTCCGTAATGGTACATGGTCTTTGGTTCCCCGTGTTCCAAACACTAATGTGGTTGATTGCAAATGGGTTTATAAAGTAAAACGCGATCAACATGGGGCAGTTAAGCGATACAAGGCGCGTCTAGTTGCAAAAGGTTTCCATCAGCAAGCTGGCATTGACTACACTGAAACCTTTAGCCCAGTGGTGAAACCCACCACCATCAGAGTTGTTCTTTCCTTAGCCGTTACAAACCGGTGGACTCTCCGACAACTTGATGTTCAAAATGCATTTTTACATGGGGATCTAAAAGAAACAGTCTATCTGAAACAACCACAAGGATTCATCGACCCCGGTAAACCGAATCACGTGTGTCTATTACATAAATCCTTGTATGGTCTCAAACAGGCACCTAGAGCATGGTTCGAACGTCTCTCTTCTGCCTTGATTGCTCTCGGTTTCAAGGGATCTAAAACCGATCCGTCTTTATTTATATATTCACAAAATGGGACGATACTATATATGCTGGTATATGTTGATGACATTATTTTGACAGGCAATAACACCCAGGCCATTGATCACATTGTGCACCGTCTTAGTCAATCATTTGCTATACAAGATATGGGTCCTCTATCTTATTTTTTGGGCATTGAAGTGGTCCGATCAGGGTCTGATATCATCCTTTCTCAAAGGAAATACATTACTGAATTGTTGGAACGTGCAAAATTATCACAATCCAAACCGGTGCCGTCACCTTGCACCACCAATGCTTCTCTTCATCTTGGTGACAGTTCTCCGTTTGATGATCCTGTTAAGTATAGACAAATGGTTGGGGCATTACAGTATGTCACCCTATCACGACCTGACATCACCTTTGCGGTTAAC
Organism: Bidens hawaiensis; assembly: GCF_021521415.1. Classification (NCBI taxonomy): domain Eukaryota; kingdom Viridiplantae; phylum Streptophyta; class Magnoliopsida; order Asterales; family Asteraceae; genus Bidens; species Bidens hawaiensis. The sequence continues at coordinate 24,953 of NW_027502590.1, read as the reverse complement.
AAAGTTTGTCAGTTCATGCATTCCCCCACTGAAAATCATTGGTCCGCTGTTAAACGTATCTTACGCTATCTACACGGGACAGCAGATCATGGTCTTTTACTCTCTAGCAGATCTTCTCCTGTTCTACATGCCTATACAGACGCTCAAAATTTAACTGCATTTTCTGATGCCGACTGGGCTGGGTGTCCGGATGACCGTCGATCCACGGGGGGATATGCAATATATCTTGGGTCGAATCTAATCTCATGGTCAGCTAGAAAACAAAAAACTGTATCTCGGTCATCCACGGAATCTGAATACAAGGCCTTGGCTGACACGGTTGCTGAATTAACTTGGCTTGAAACATTGTTGAGAGAACTACGTGTCCCAATGCAGATTGCTCCAATCCTATGGTGTGATAATCTAGGAGCCACATACCTATCTGCCAATCCAGTCTTCCATGCCAGAACAAAGCATGTGGAAGTAGACTTTCATTTTGTTCGAGAGAAGGTTGCTCAAAGGAAGTTATTTGTTCAGTTTATTTCCACACATGATCAGATTGCTGACATTTTCACAAAGCCACTACCATCAGAACGTTTTCTCTTTTTGAAGTCCAAGCTAAGAATTGGTCCCCGGCCTTAGCTTGAGGGGGAGTATTGATCGATATCACTTGTATAACATGGGCCAATCCCTAGACACTAATAGCCGGCCCTAATGATGTCTTGTATAGATCTATATATAGGACCATATTGTATCTCAATTGAACATACAATCAATATACAATCATTTACCAAGTTTATCTGATTATAAATTTGTTATATGTGTATATGCATGTATCTTCTCTAATTTGAGATGTACATATTATTTTTAGGAATACCTGGTTGTGCTAAATCTGCTCTCTGTAAGGAAATATTAAGTGCTTCGGAAGGTCTTGAGGATGATCGTCCGATTCATAGTCTGATGGGTGATCTTATAAAAGGTGTTTGATTTTAGAAAATGTATTAACTTACAAGTTATTTTCTTCTTCCATCTATTAGTATTATAATGATGTATGCTTTTGGTTCATTAAAATTTGAACAGGAAGATATTGGCAAAAGGTTGCTGATGAGAGGCGGAAGAAACCTTATTCTATTGTGCTTGCTGACAAGAACGCACCCAATGAAGAAGTCTGGAGGCAGGTAACGTAGTTTTTTGTATTATATATATACGAGGACAGCATGAATTTATGGTGATTTTCTTTATCCATTTTTGCAGATTGAGGATATGTCTCGGAGCACGAAAGCATCTGCAGTGCCAATTGTGCCCGACTCTGAAGGTTTATGTAAATCCTTTGCACATTTAATGAATTTTGTTTTCTCCCGAAATGTAATTTGGTTTCTTTAGTTACTTAAAGTAGTAATGTATACATCTTTTGGAGCAAGCTTAGTAGTTAGTACTATTAATCAGTATAGGCTATACACACATCGTATTATATAGAAACAGTAACTTGTCTTGTTTTCACTAATTGGGCCTATTCTACATATCTGTGTATAGTCAAGCCTCAACATCATAGGTTATAAGGTAAATATATAACTTGCTAGACGGATAGGTTGAATTTATTGTCAGCTGTTTTCAAGAATGAATTTTGCTTCTTATCATGATATTCCTTGTACTTTACCTATTTGGCTAATGATCAAATACCTAAACTATCCTTTACTTAGACTATATTGAGAAAGGTTGTAGTCAGTGGCGAAGCTTCGTGTGGGGGGGGGGGGGACTCAAAATGTATTATAAAAATCATAAACTAGGGGGGGGGGGGGGTGGCCTCAAATTTTCGGTATAAAATGGGTACGTATACAAATTTTCGGACGGAAAAAGAGTCGATTTACACTACCGCTCAAAATAACAGGGGGGGCCGGGCCACCCCCGGCCCTAAGGAAGCTTCGCCCCTGGTACTTGTAGTCCAAAGTTAATAACAGAAATTCCTTGTACGAGTTGTTATGGAATAAATAGGTAAATTTGGATTTATATCTTTACCGAGAAAGAACATGCTGCAGTTCCTTTGGAAAATCCTAAGTGGAAAGATTTGCAGTTTTTAGTGATGGTGCAGTATATGTTATACACAATTTTGGGTACAACAGCTGAATTGGTTTACTTTTTAACATATTTTTGTTGTTTTTAACATGCAGGAACCGAATCAAATCCGTTCTCTCTTGATGCATTAGCAGTTTTCATATACCGCGTACTTAATCGAGTTAATCATCCTGTAAGTATGTTTTTACTCGGTTAGTCAGTTTGTATGTTATTGTAGCTTTCTTCCCACGTATGCTTTGTATCTAAATACTTGTCTCACTATATAATGTTTTATCTGAAGGGAAATCTTGATAAGTCATCACCAAATGCTGGATATGTGTTGCTAATGTTCTATCACCTGTATGAAGGAAAGGTATGACAATTCTGAGCATTATGCTATATTTTTCTTCCAAGACCATTGCTTAATATATATATTTTATTTTCTGTTTATTTCACGTTTCAGAATCGTTCAGAGTTTGAAAGTGAATTAATTGAACGTTTTGGCTCACTTGTGAAGATGCCTCTCCTGAAATCTGAAAGGTAAAGACATAAAAGTTAATGTTTAGAGGTGTCAATTTTTTACAATTTGACTCATTCATTTATGAATCAGTCAATTCGGGTCAAACAAGAAAAAATAAGTAGCTTGAAACAAAACTGTTCAAATGAGATGAATTATACTTTTTTGAATGTTAGATTAGTTTCGATACAGTCAAATTTTTTTAAATAATTTTAGAATTCTGGGACAAATCTATACAGGAGTCCGTTACCTGACTCAGTGAAGACCGTGTTGGAAGAGGGAATAAATCTATACAGGCTTCATACGAATAGGCACGGAAGGTTGGTATTTTCCACCTATCAAATACTTTTATTATATTATTTTTTTGTCTTTCTATAATCATGTTTCTTTATTGTTCAGATCAGAACCCAGTAAAGGAACATACAGAAATGAATGGGTTTTATGGGAGAAGCAACTGCGTGAGGTTTTATCTAGAAATGCTGATTACTTGACATCTATTCAGGTAACATTTTTTATGTTAAACCAAGTACTAATATCTAGAAATGCTGATTACTTGACATCTATTCAGGTAACATTTTTTATGTTAAACCAAGTACTAAATTAAATCTTTTTAGATGATTGAGGTTGTGCCTATAGGCGTAGGGGAGCGTGTAATCTTAGGTGGGGGTTTGGGGCCTGAAAATTCTTTAGCTTTTAACTTGTGTGTGTTTGCGGATGCCGTCGTGTATTTTTATCTTCTGCTATTGATTGATATAGATGATTGAGGTTGTGAATACTTTGGTTTGTAGGTTCCTTTTGAATTTGCTGTTAATCAAGTGATGGAACAGCTAAAAAGAATAATGAAAGGAGAATACGTTACACCCGTATCTGAAAAAAGAAAATTTGGAACTATAGTTTTTGCTGCGATTGATGTTCCTGTTACCGACGTTCATAACCTCCTTTCACGTGTGAGCATGATATCTAACTTTTATCTTAATATTTTGTTACCGAATGACTGAAATTAAGTTCGATGATATCAGATATCTGAGAACGACCCGAAGGTGAAAACATTTGTAAAAACCAACATGGAAAACAACCACCTTGAAAGGGCCCACATCACTCTTGCTCACAAGAGAAGCCATGGTGTAACCGCTGTGGCCAACTATGGACGGTTCGTGAACCAGAAGGTTCCGGTTGATGTAACCGCGCTGTTGTTGTCGAAGAAACTAACTGCGTTAGAAGTGCACCCCGGGTCCATTGATGGTGAAAGGGTATTGTCTAAAAACGAGTGGCCCCATCTCACATTATGGACCGCTCAAGGCATACCCCATAAGGAAGCCAATACGCTACCCGAGTTGGTTTTGCAGGGAAAGGCTACCCGAATTGATATTAACCCGCCTTTCACTATTACCGGGGTTCTGCAGTTCCATTGAGTAGCGCGCTGCAACATTACCAAACCAGGTCAAACTGTTTGGTACCAAACATCATTAGTTGTAAAAGAGAAATGCTAAATATACCGGTTTAGTTTCGAGGTTTGGACGCTCTTACGTGCTGCTGATAAGGATGCTTGTCTTTCACCTGTAAGCTTATGCCGTTGAAGGGCAAAACTGTAATTTTGTAGGATTAATATCGTGTTAGCATGCGAGGTCTGTACCACAAGAGACCACCAGAAAACATATATGTTACTTTTGTGAGTGCCTGTTCATAGTTTTGCGCAGTGAAGTGTCAAAATGGCATCTTGTGTACATGACATTGTTGGGTTTCGTGTTTGAAATTATTAGGGTTTCGGGTTGTCCTTGTGGAGATGGGGTGGTGATGGAGGTGGCTAGAGGTGGTGGTAGGGCTGTTCACGAGCCTACGTGAACCACCTCTTGTTTTTAGTTGCCATATTTGAGCAAACGAAAGGTTAAGGCTCGAACTCGGATTGGTTTATAGTTGAGCAGCTCAGTTTCGCTTGGTTAGTTAAAATCATATAACCGAGCTGCCAGCTCAAAACTCGACAAGCTGGACCAATTGGTCTGGCCACTTTTGGTGATGAAAACCGCTTCAAAGCGGCTGAAAACTTGAAATACAAGTTATATGAAAAACTAAAAGAAAAAAAGGTAGTAGTTAAACTGCAACTATGGCAATATAATGTATAGTGCCCAATTAATAAGCAAAGTTCCTCCCATTGAATTTTAACCTGGCCCTGTGGGACAATGTAGAGGTGTAAAAACCCGGTGTATAGTGAAATGGGTCAATAATTGGATACACCAATAACTGGTTCGGGTTTTTAACCGGTTTGGAAGAAAACGAAATCATACCATATGTAACCAGGTAAGAGTATGACCTGGCATTAAAAACCGGTTTTGTAAGTTTTTGTTTTATCCAACATTTAAATCTAAAAAATGAGAATTACTTAAAACTTAAATTTATAATGAAATTCCAAATAAAATGTAACATTATATATATATATATATATATATATATATGGGAGGGATATTTTGAGAACTTGATGAGTTGTAAGAACTTTAAGAACTCAATTTTTGACCAAACATTTAATTAAATGAGTTTAAATATGTAACTGAGATTAAATTTGATTAAAAAATAAATTAGGAGAGAGAATAAGTATTTTTGATAATTAAACAAGTTTAAATGTTAGTTACACATGTGTAATAAGTCGATTCGGTGTGTAAAAAATTACGGTAATTTTTTGTACATTAGTTACACTTACGTATTACACATGTGTAAAAAAAATTCAAAAATTTTTTTTGTTACGTTGAGTTCTTTCGAGTTCTTAAAGCTCAAAGCGGTTCTCAAAATAAATCAATCATATATATATATATATATATATTATTCATATTATTCATGAGATCTACTTTTCCTTAAGCGGAGCACTCACAAGTCAAGCAACTTAAAATGTGTAGAGAAAGAAAAAGGAAAACAAGTGTTGCGGCGGGCGGTTTAGCGTGTTAACCGGTGATGGATATATGGTTGGCTTATTAGCACGTGACACATGACTAAAATCTATAACATAATTACACAATTAGAACGCTTTATACCAACTAAATTTGATCATATACAGTTTTAGTTACTTGGTGGAAGCCTAAACATTTTTACATCAACATATTGTTACCTAAGATAATACCCTACCCGTGGATCATATCTTGGAGGCTGATTCTTCGCTTTCGAGTTTCGACCTCATAGACATTTCCATCCAAAAAGTAATTTAGTCAAAAGTTTGAGTTACTATCTCTAAGTTTATGCTTTCAATTAACAAACCAAAGTATTTACTCTGAATTTGTGATCCGCACATCTAAACATATTAACAACATAATTTTACAATATTCCAACTTTGCCCCAGCACGAAATCACTCAGTTTGAGCATGTATTGGACCTGTATTAACTGGTTCTGGAACTTAACAAACCTGTATAAAAATTGCCTAAACTAGATGGCGGCTGATTTTTGTCATCTACCACAGAAAACCTTTTAAGAAACCTTGTGTGCGGTAAAATAAGTAATAATTTAAACCCAAACTACATATGAGAAATTTTGTTTTAGTGGGATTGGTTTTGCTATCTAAAAGAGGGTTGAGGTACAGCTTGTTGCCCGCTTACCTTTACCTGCTACTTCATTGTAAATCGTTTAGATGTTTTGTGTATTAAATCTGATCATTTGCAAAAAAAAAAATAGAGAAATTTAATTTAGATTGTTAGTAAATCAACGCATTTTGTTTTGTTCATCAAGGGATTGTTATTTTTTCTTTTAAATAAAAAAGGATCTATATGAATTAAGCTTCTTGCATTGGCTTGTTTTATTATAAAAGTCAAAACATTCGTATCATGTTGAAAAAGATAAGGAACTGGTAATGTATCATTAAATTCATCATGAATCATGATACCCTTGTTTTCTCTAATTTCATGAATTGACTTATTTAATTATAAAAGTCAAAATATGTTTCTTCTATTGGTTACTGTCGAAACATGAAACGAATCTGACCTGATCCATGACGATGTTTACATGGATTTTCGAGATGAACGAACCACGACTTGATCTTCTTCTCCGGCTGCTTGTGACCTGTAATGGCTTTTCGGGGTTGTGGAGGTGACTGCTAAGAAATCTCAAGGATCTCTTGTTTACAGACACAAAAATATGGTGGTGGCTCTTATTGAGCATGACCCCTTAACAAGGAGGTGGAGACCTCCTTATATAGAGAGCCTCATGGCCACCATCATGGTACCCTAATGGGCCTAGCCCAGTTAGGGTTACCTCCACAAAACCCCCTCAGCCCAATAACATTGTATTAGTCCATATAATAAAATAAGCCAAACATAATAAATTTAGGGTCGTAAAACCGGGTTTAGTACCATACCCCTACAAGCCCCCCAAGTCCAGCGTTGCTCCTGGGCGCGCAAGCGTTTAGGTGGAGCGCTGGACTTTATGAGGTGTATTAGGTCATGAGGCGGTTTTTTCCCTTTTCTTCGGCCTTGTCTTTATTGTCTTTGAGTTTTGGGAGGTTTTCTTCATGATGGTGATATGTTGTGGTCCTTATGATAATGATGGTGGCCTTGCGCGCGAGGCAGCTTACGAGCTATGAGAATAATAAAGCCTACGCGCGAGGCGACTTACGGATCTATGAGAATAATAAAGCCTGCGCGCGAGGCGACTTACGGATCTATAAGAAATAAAACCTGCGCGCGATAGGCGACTTACGAGCTATAAGAATAATAAAGCCTGCGCGTGAGGCGACTTACGAGCTATAAGAATAATAAAGCCTGCGCGCGAGGCGACTTACGAGCTATAAGAATAATAAAGCCTGCGCGTGAGGCGACTTACGAGCTATAAGAATAATAAAGCCTGCGCGCGAAAGGCGAATTACGAGCTATAAGAATAATAAAACCTGCGCGCGAAAGGCGACTTACGAGCTATAAGAATAATGAAGCTTGCGCGTGAGGCGACTTACGAGCTATAAGAATAATGAAGCCTGCGCGCGAAAGGCGACTTACGAGCTATAAGAATAATAAAGCCTGCGCGCGAGAGGCGACTTACGAGCTATAAGAATAATGAAGCTTGCGCGCGAGGCGACTTACGAGTTATAAGAATAATAAAGCTTGCGCGCGAAAGGCGACTTACGAGCTATAAGAATAATAAAGCCTGCGCGCGAGAGGCGACTTACGAGCTATAAGAATAATGAAGCTTGCGCGCGAGGCGACTTACGAGCTATAAGAATAATAAAGCCTGCGCGCGAGAGGCGACTTACGAGCTATAAGGATAATGAAGCTTGCGCGTGAGGCGACTTACGAGCTATAAGAATAATGAAGCTTGCGCGGGTTGCGGCTTATGAGCTATAATATGATGTAATGACTGGCCCATAAGGGCCTCTTCTACGCAGGATGACTATCCCGGCTTGTCTTCAAAATAATAATGGAGGCACAAACGGCCAGATAGTAATAATGTTATAGGTGCTTGTGCGACTCGTAGCCGAACATTGGCGCGTGGCCGTTTGGGATATTGTTAGGCTCCCGCCCTAAGATTCGGATGTCTTCCATCGCGATAATGCAGTGGTGGTATACCACGATAGTCCCCTAGTTCATTGCTGCTAAATGAGGTTGTCCTTATCCTGATTTGGGATTAGACTATTCTCATTTGTTGTGTCGCTTGCGCATAGGCTCTGGCTTTGTGTTATGCGCCACGCGCAGATGTTGCATGCGCGTGCACGTAGACTGTGTCATGCGCCATGCGCAGATGTTTCATGCGCTTGCGCATAGGCTTTGGTTTTGTGTCATGCGCCACGCGCAGATGTTGCATGCGCGTGCGCGTAGACTGTGCGTCATGCGACGCGCGCAGATGTTGCATGCGCGTGCGCATAGGCTTTGTGTCATGCGCCTCGCGCAGATGTTGCGTGCGCTGATGTGATATGCGTGAGCATGTGATGCGTAAGCATATGTAATATGCGTGAGCATGTGATGCGTAAGCATATGTAATATGCGTGAGCATACGTGATGCGTGAGCATATGATATGCGACTGCGCTCAAGCATCATGGCAGTGCGTATGTAGAATGGCGGAATGGTTGATCCGCGGTGGCGCGCATGCGACGTGACTTGTGTTAATAGGTTTAATTATGACGGCGCGTTGAGCGGAGCGGAGCCGCGTTCGGTCTTGTATTCGGCGCGAAGCCGTATGGGTTTATGAGGATTCCCAACCTTTAAGTTTGGCGCGTGGCCTTATGGGTTTATGAGGATTCCCAACCTGTTTGGCGCGTGGCCTTATGGGTTTATGAGGATTCCCAACCTTTAAGTTTGGCGCGTGGCCTTATGGGTTTATGAGGATTCCCAACCTTTTAAGTTTGGCGCGTGGCCTTATGGGTTTATGAGGATTCCCAACCTTTAAGTTTGGCGAGTGGCCTTATGGGTTTATGAGGATTCCCAACCTTTAAGTTTGGCGCGTGGCCTTATGGGTTTATGAGGATTCCCAACCTTTAAGTTTGGCGCGTGGCCTTATGGGTTTATGAGGATTCCCAACCTTTAAGTTTGGCGCGTGGCCTTATGGGTTTATGAGGATTCCCAACCTGTTTGGCGCGTGGCCTTATGGGTTTATGAGGATTCCCAACCTTTAAGTTTGGCGCGTGGCCTTATGGGTTTATGAGGATTCCCAACCTTTTAAGTTTGGCGCGTGGCCTTATGGGTTTATGAGGATTCCCAACCTTTAAGTTTGGCACTTGGCCTTATGTGCGCATGCACGGCGACGGAGTGGTGACTCGCGGGCGCGCGTGCATGGCGGAGGTCTTTTGTGCAAAACCCACATGGTGGTTTCCGCGGTGGTTTCCACGGGCGCTCACGCATGTCGGCGGAATGGTGACCCGCTGGCGATCATGCGTGGTGGCAGTCTTCTGCGCAAAACCCACATGGTGGAGGTCTTTTGCGCGAAACCCACATGGTGGTTCCCGCGGCGGCACATGCATGGCTGCGGAGTGAAAATCCGCGGGCGCGCGTACATGGCGGCGGAAGTCTGGTAATTTTTGGATCTGCAATTTGAGAGTTAGATCTGCAATTTTAAACCTAAAATCCAGGTCTGTAATCTAGATCTAGATCTGTAAATCAGATCTAGATAGATCTGAAGCTCGGAGCGGATTTAAAACCATCACAAATCCGGAGGCTTGATCATCCGAATCAGGTAGTTTCTTCTTGCACAGATCTGGAAGCCTCTTTTAGATCTATGGATCTTTTTGAGCTTTAATAGAACAAGCCTTGAAGCCTTTTTCTGTAAACTTCCAGATCTGGGTTTTTCCTGGGAGAGATCTGACAGCCGAGACGAAAATCGAAGGGTAGTTCGTTGCCGTCCCACGGATGGCGCCAATGTCGAAACATGAAACGAATCTGACCTGATCCATGACTGTAACACCCCGACCAAAGGCGGATTATACATCGGGGCGCCACATATTGTTTCATTACTCGTGACACTATTGAGTGTCAATATTTAATAAATATATTCATTCGCGCACGCGCAACGTAAACACAAGATAACATAAATCAACATAAATCATTATATTATAAGACAAAATATTCGAACAATAATAACTTGTCTTGATACATTTTAATCTAGGTCCAAAAGTAAAAACGTCCTACGTGTCCACAAGCTCCAAATGTAGCTACAGCAAACCTGAACATGTGTTAAAATAAAACGTCAAACACTTGCGTGTTGGTGAGAAATCAAGTTTAATAGATAATAGATAACAATAAGCACTGCGCGCAACACGTGTATGTCTGGTGTTTAACAAGGGTGTAATCAGATTGTGATCAAGCCTAAATAGATCATAGTTCATAGTTCAATCCGTGCTCCCAAATGAGCACAAAAACAAGAAAACATCTGTGCAAGTGTAAACAAAGAAAACCGTAAACGATAGGTCTCCCGTGTTCATCTAATGGATCCATGAAAACTTCGGAATAGGCCGAACAAAGCGGTTAATGATACACACATACAAATAAACAGCCAAGTAAACGTCCTCAACACATGGGATACTGCGCGACTAAAGTTCATAAACAAGTTTAAGACTCTAAGTTTGTATGAACACATGAACATCCCAAAACATTAAAAATAAAAAGGGATTAGGTACGAGATTACTCACTTGATAAACGGTGCGGTGAAAGATAATGCAAGAACCAACTTTAAACAAGCACAAGTTAACCTATAATTAAAGATTATTGTTTTAACGATTGGTTTTAAGTCTTGATTATAAGTTAGCATAATTAATAAGTAAATTATTATATATAATATATATATTACCGGAAAAGTAGGGCAGAACAGGATAGAAGACGAAGGCAAAGAGAGAGGAGACGGCAGAGGAAGAACAACGGCAAGGAGTAAGAGAGAACAGGAGAGTTTAAGTGCTTTGTGTGTGTAGTGTTAGGAAATTAACATTATTATTTATAGGGAAACCCTAGGGAACACAATCCCTAGAAAAGGGGAAAAGATCTTCAACAGGATCAAGCAAAAGATAACAAAAGCAAAAAGGTTCCAAAAGCAAAAGATATCAAAAGATATGGCAGCTGCAGGGGATAAGGAAAAGCTGACAGGTAACAGTAAACAGGCATGGGAGGGTCAGATAAAGGTACTGGTCAAGCATGGAAAAGCAGATCTCAAAAGATAATGTCAGTCACTTTTTCTGCCAACCAATGGGGTTGGTGCGCATGCTGCGCCAAAAGTGGCTTTTCAGACATAAGATAGGTCAGGTCAACAGCACAGAAGATAAGACAACACAAAAGTAAACGGCTGGATTAAACAGAAGAAAAGACTCAAGACATAGCGCGAGAAAGCTTGAGCGCGAAGGCAGACACAGAAGGTCAAGAGTGCGCGAGCGCGAAGGCAGACAGATTCAACCTTAACGCGTCGCGGGAAGAACTACATTTCTAAGCGCGCCGCGGGAAGAACTTCAATTCTAAGCGCGTCGCGAGAAGAACTATATTCCTTAGCGCGTCGCGGGAAGAACGGTATCCATAGCGCGCCGCGGGAAGAACTAAAATCCTTAGCGCGCTGCGGGGACAGTTCGTCTCGCGTATCGCAGTAACAGGTGGTCTTTACGCAGGCTTCCTTGTAAGGAGTCTGGCGCGTGGAGCTGCGCAGACATCCTTAGGCGGGAAGAAACAAAGGACAAAAATAAGAGAAGGGGTTCAAGGCTTAAGGGCGGGACGGCGACAAGAGAGAAAAGAAGGCGGAGAGAAGAAGAGGGACGGGACGGCGGGAAGGAAAAGAGAGGAAGAGGCGGGAAGGAAAAGAGAGGAAGAGGCGGGAAGGAAAATATTATTAGTAATATATATATTTTAAATGTCAAGTTTTAAAAGAAAATAATTAAATTTTAAATCATAAAAAGAATCGGATCAGAAAACGGGTACCTGGGTCGGGTCGGATAGGGCAGATGTCACAATGACGATGTTCCCACGGATTTTCGAGATGAACGAACCATGACTTGATCTTCTTCTCCGGCTGCTTGTGACCTGTAATGGCTTTTCGAGGTTGTGGAGGTGACTGCTAAGAAATCTCAAGGATCTCTTGTTTACAGACACAAAAATATGGTGGTGGCTCTTATTGAGCATGACCCCTTAACAAGGAGGTGGAGACCTCCTTATATAGAGAGCCTCATGGCCACCATCATGGTACCCTAATGGGCCTAGCCCAGTTAGGGTTACATCCACAAAACCCCCTCAGCCCAATAACATTGTATTAGTCCATATAATAAAATAAGCCAAACATAATAAATTTAGGGTCGTAAAACCGGGTTTAGTACCATACCCCTACAGTTACCTTATGATCAGTATAAGTCAAAGCATACCGGTTTGAGTTGCCACTTGCCACCAACTTTATGGTTATTTCTTTAAAAGTTTATAAATCAATCAATCAATCAATCATACCCAGTGAAGTCCCACAAATAGTCAAGCTATAAGTAGGGTCTGAGGAGGGTGGATGTAGGCTCAGCATACCTCTATCCAACAGGATAGAGAGGTGGCTTCCAGCGAGACCCTCAGCTCTAGACTACATTTGTATGAGGCAATATAAACTGAAATCAAAGTTCAACTATAATATAGTTGATAATAGCACGTAATAAAAATGATAGTACTATATATATATATATATATATATATATATATATATATATATATATATATATATATATATATATATATATATATGGGTAAAATTAAAATTCAAAGGACAACAAAAATGAGAAGGGTGGGAAGGAATCCAGTCCATTGATCTTATATTTGAATGGCTGAAATTAATTTAATAAATAAAAATTGATGAAAAGGGCATGAAGGTAATAACACATCTTTGTTGACTTTTCTCTCTCCACATGCAAGGCACATGTCAATTCCCCCCATTATTTTAAAATGTCCATAACTTTTTCATATGACATTATTTTTTTAAAAAAAATTCACCATAATAATAAGCGTTTTTTATCTTTAATATGAGTATCATATTGTTATATAAAAATAAAAAAAATTAATGGGTTTTTTTAATTGTGTTTTTTTGTTGTTCATTGTGTCATTGTGTAATATGTTGTTTCCATTGTGTTTTATGTTTCAAGTCATTGTGTTATATGTATTCACCGTTGTGTCTTACGTTTGAGGTCATTGTGTTATACGTATTTACCATTGTGTCTTACGTTTTAGGTCATTGTGTTATACGTATTCACCATTGTGTTTTATGTTTCAAGTTATTGTGTAACATGTATTAAGCATTGTGTTTTATGTATTAGATAAAAAGACACAATGGTGTGCGAAAAGACACAATGATAAGCGAAAAGACACAATGTTGTGCGAAAAGACACAATGACGAAAAAAGACACAATGATAAGCGAAAAGACACGATGGTGTGCGAAAAGACACAATGACGAAAAAAGACACAATGATAAGCGAAAAGACACGATGGTGTGCGAAAAGACACAATGACGAAAAAAGACACAATGATAAACGAAAAGACACAATGATGTGCGAAAAGACACAATGACGAAAAAAAGACACAGTGATAAGCGAAAAACACAATGGTGTGCGAAAAGACACAATGACAAAAAAGACACAATGGTGTGCGAAAAAAGACACAATGACGAAAAAAGACACAATGATAAGCGAAAAGACACAATGGTGTGCGAAAAGACACAATGACGAAAAAAGACACAATGGTGTGCAAAAAGACACAATGACGTGATTTTTGTTTTAAATTTTATATAACAAAAATCATACTCATATTAAAGATAAAAAAACGTTCGTTATTATGATGATTTTTTTTAAAAAAAAATATCATACGAAAAAGTTATAAACGTTCTAAAATGTTGAGGGTATTAACATGTGTCTTGCATATGGAGAGAGAAAATATGTATAATTACCTCTATACCCTTTTTCTTTTGGTCCCCACTTGACACATGTCAATTATTTATGGTTTCTCACACTTCTCATTTTTGTTACTCTTTGTAGAATAACTTGACCCATATATATATATATATATATATATGTGTGTGTGTGTGTGTGTGTATATACTAGTAAATGCCCGCACGATGCGGCGACGGCGGCAATGTGTACCTTGGTACTCGTTTTTCGTAAGTATTAATCCTCTCATTGTAAATCGTATAGTATGTTTGTTACCTTTCTTATACGTAGCATTGTTGTGATGTATCTATAATATGAGCCTTACAGTTCTTAATTAGAAAATAACGAACACGTCGCGCTTGGTATATTATATTGTACATCTAAACAATTTTCATTTAAGCCACATAACTTTCACCCACATTTCTTACCGCATAAATTTAAATATTAAAAATAAACATATATTATGTGTTCTTGGATGGAAATTACGAACAAAAGAGAAAGTTTAGATTATATTTATTTGCACAAAGGTTTTTGATGTGTTTAAATTATTATTTATTTTACTTAATTCTATAATTTTGAAAGTGTGGTTTACTAATGGTGTTTTGAACAAAATATCCATTTGAGTGTTAAATAATGATGATGGTAATTGTAAGTATATTGTGCCGGTTATATAAATAAATTGTGTTAGATTGATTTGAGCTTCAGACGGATTATAATCACTAATTTGACATATAAAAGTTCTTACGTTATAGTTGAACTTAATATCTTGAAATATTATTGTCATTAGTTTAAAGTAATCACATTTTCGAAATATACAAACGGTTATCTAAGTTAATCAATGTCAACAAAACTTAGTCTAATTTCATATAACCACGAAAGTTTAATCAAAGCCATATAGGATGGTACTCAAACTTCCATATACACTATATAAAAGAGTTAATGGCCATTTTCGTCCCTGTGGTTTGCTACTTTCGCCACTTCAGTCCAAAATTTTTAATTTTGTCAATTTAGTCCTCATAGTTTTAAATATTAGCCAATTACGTCCCATCCGTCTAACGGCATCCAGTTATGCCGTTAGTTTAAGGGTAATTTTGTCTTTCTTATTTTAATTTTGAGTTAATGGTCATTTTAGTCCCTGTGGTTTGATATCTTTGCCAATTCAGTCCAAAGTTTGAAAATTTGTCAATTTAATGTTTAGTTTTCTTTTTATTTTTTATGTTTTTTGTTTATAACCCTGAAGAGCATAATTCAAGCCCAAAACCATCGAGCAACCTCAAATACTGGTATGCATTTACTCTATTGTCAACAGTAATCATACCCCCCCCTTATATTTAGTTTCTAGACATTACCTAAATCTTCTCCATGGTGGAATTCAATGGTAAAGTGGTCAAGGTAATTCCCTGAAACCGAATTATACAGAAAAAACTAAAAATTGTTTTGTTGATTAATGTATAATAGTTGATTACGACCCAGATTTTCGTTATGATATGTTAATCTCTAAACCCTAAATATTATGCATTCATCAAAGAAACGATTTTTTGTTTTTTCCGTACAATTCGGTTTCACGGAATTGCTTTGACCACTTTACCATTGAATTCCACCATGGGGGAGAGTTTAGGAACCGTCTAAAAAACTAAATACGAGAGGAGGGGGTATGATTACTGTTGTCGACAGAGTAAATGCAGACTTGTTTTGGGCTTAGATAATGCTCTCTAGGGTTATAGAAAAAAAACTGACTTAAATTGACAAAAGTTCAAACTTTGGACTGAATTGGCAAAAGTATCAAACCACAGGGATGAAAATGACCAATAACTCAAAAGTTCAAACTTTATTTGTTTGCAAGATATGAGAAAAACAATAGTTTATAAAGTTTTATTATAACTTGTTTTTATATGATGGCATGTAATAACGTTGTGAAGTGTAATGCTAAAGTATACCTTTTATTATATACATTATTATTTTTATATAGATTGTATTGAAAAGAACAACTAAGCAAAAGTTGTGATTGATTAATCACTACTCTTATAAAAGAGTATTAGTATACATTGATATGACACTCGTAGTGTAATACTCCGTAATCTCATTATTAATTATGTGAAGAGAAGATTAATTATGAGGAAAAACCGGATAAGACAAATTTTATTTGCCAAACCTCATATTTGCTCATTAAGTACCATATCATTAAAACGTATGAAAGGTTTGAAGTGATTTTGTATTCGTGTCTGACAAAATTATGAATAAACCATGAAAATGATTTGGTTTTATATCATTCATTAAGTGAATGTGATCGTGTATTGATTGTTGTGATCATATACATTGAAAAAAATTGTAACGATGATTATCGGTCATCGGAATTATAGTTATAATCATGCTAATAATGAGAACGACCACCACAAGTGGCAAAGTTATATGAGATCAAAATGCGGAAGTACCAAAGTGAAATAACATGATCTCTTTAAACGATAATACAATGTTATCTCATATTTATAGTCTTGAACTAAAGAAGCATAATACATATACGATCATAAATCTGAAGTTTATAGATCATGATTATCTAATGGCGCGGCCAGTTAGACCACACCGAGTCAATGATGTGAAATATATTGAAGAACCAAATGATTCTTCGTGATATTTGAACATGCAAAGTTTGCTCTCAAGGGAAATTATTTATTTACCAATTGAAGGAGGGTGTGAATCCCTAAATGTTATGAAATTGAGAAAACGATACACATATCCTAACATGATACCATTTTGTGTTTTCAAAATCGATGCATCGTCTAAATGGTTATCAAGATCGCAACTTGATGTTGCATGATCTATGGCTTAGCTAAATAGCAAGCATATTATTCCAAATTGGTATATTTACATTCGGTTACATAAATATTTTTTGTTAAAAACGATTACTCAACGTCTATAATTGGTTGCAAATGCAATTATCACAAGAGCAAAAGTTCATGTTTGTATTTGAATACATATGAATTTGCATGTCTTAAAAACTAATTCACATCAAGTCAACAAGTTATGATACTTCCTCCCATTATAATTGGTTTTTGGTCAGTAACCAAGTATTTCTCATCTAACATTTCGTGTGTGTTATATACTGAAATTAATCCACCACCAGACACGAAGATGAGGCCACAAAGGAAGTTGGGAATTTATGTCGGTATTAAATATTATCTTTTGATTATATAATTAGAGCCATTATGGCTCATTAGTTTCACTTTAGTGAATCAACATTCCCAACATTAGGAGGAGATATAATGCAGTTGGAAAAAGAAATGATCTAGAATGAATTATCATTGATCCTCAATGTAAACTATGTGAACAAAAAAAGAAAAGCTCAAAGGATAATTCATTGAAATATTAATGAATCAATTACCAGACGCGTACACTGACCTATGTAGAGTGACTAAATCACATAAATCAACTGCTTACGCTCCAATTAATATAAGCGTCCTGGAAGGGCAACCATATATTGGTACTGACTAGTGAGTCTAAGGCACGCCTGAAGCGTGGTAGACTAGTCGATTCCAAGAATAATGATTCCTCGAAAATTGGAGCAAATCATAAAGATGGTCAAGTCGAGGTATAGTAAAAAGGTCCTTTGAAATACGTTAGACATGATGGTTATTTAAGAACCTCAAGTAACTGAAAAGAAATAGCTCTTAGTAATTATATTTTATCATGTCTATAAGATATATGGAATCGAAAGTCGACATCTTTATAATTTTGTATATAATATAGCGCTTGAAAATTGTTGAGGATCAAGACTTAAGATCTGCCTATGAAAAATGATTGGCCAAAGTGGAAAGACGCAAACATGGCAGAGTTAAATTCTCTAAATAACGGAAAGTTTTTTGGACCAACAGTCTGTACAACTAAAGTTGTAAAATGTGTTAGATACAAATGGATCTTTTATATGAATTATGGAAATTCAATAAAGTGATATAAGACAAAATTGGTAGCACAAGTATTTTGCAAAGACCCATGATTAATTGTGAGGAGACGCATTCTCCAATGGTGAAAGCATTTACTTTCCGATATCTAAATAGTCCGGTAATAAAACAAGAGAATTGATATATGCGTCTAATAAATATTGTGATTCAGTTGATATTGAAAGTTTACAACATGATTTGAATTATCAAATCATGTAAATTAAATTCTCGAGAACACTATGACTCATGTTGTATACAGATTCATATTTGAATATGTTACGATTATTGAATATGTTGAAAATAAATGTAACTCTTAAAGAGTTTCCTAAGGTAGTTGAATACCTGAAAGGTTAACTAATACATCTTAATGACGGAATTCTTGTGCATCAATAAGCATACACATAGAAGAGAATCTATATAATTAGTACAATATCTCAATAAGCAAAGAAATGATACAATATAGATTTTTGATATGTGATACAAAATTGATGTGTTAAATGAGCAATTTTATGCAGCAAAAATCCTAGAAAAGTGAATACGCATGCATGATTTGTCAAGTTGTAAAGAAGTTCATGATAGATTGGAAAATGCATAGATTTATGCTTATTGCGTATAGACTAATATAGTCGGATTGAGCATGGTACAATCAATAATTATTTTGATAAGGAGGGAGATAAGTTGGATGTCATTAGTCATACTTTTATCAAAATTTGACTCTTAAAGGTTCATATAATCACAGTTTACAGTGATAATGTACATATCATCGAGAGAAACTGCAGAACTTCTAGAAGGAGAATTTTTGAAATACCTTGACACGATGTAATTATTGCTCGACCTGCCATTTGAGTATATGTGTAATTATATGTTTATCAATCTATCAAGGTACATTTGAAAATGTTGAGATAATTTACCAAAGACAAGATTCAATCTTTGAGTACGTTAAATGATGTCCGACAATGCACTCTATATCATTTCCTATCACAGTATGAAATATTATGGGTTCAAAAGTATCATAATTAAATGCATATACACATTAATATTTATTGCTAACTATACAGGATTTCTATATCTTTTATTTATATTTATCAGCATGTGTATAGCTAGGAGACATCAGAATGAGTTAAAATATATATTTAATGTATGAAAGATATGTACTTATATTTTACTAACTTGTCAAAACAAGTTTGGCTAGTATTGTCGATGCAGAAAAACACAACAGGGTTATCAATACAGTGGTATATGTTTATGAGATGATGCAATAGAAGTTTTCAAATAAAGATCATGAAACGTTATTCAACCTAAGGATTCGCAAGTCAATGGCTAACGATGCAAATGATTGACTACAAAAGTTTTGGACAACTTTCACAGAAGATCAATATTTACCATTTAACAAATATATAAATCAGGGGGAGATAATACGCGTTGCACTCTTTTTCCCTTAGCTATGGTTTTGTCTCACTAGGTTTTCCTAACAAGGTTTTTTAATGAGGCAACATCTTCAAGCGTATTATGTTGATAACCAAGGGGGAGTGTTATAAATATATAATATTATGGTTATCAATACCTAATATAGATTAGCTTTCTCCCCAAGTTTTCCTACCCCATATATACATCTCATGTCCCTCTTTGTAATACACATCTTATTAATAAAATCTCTCCCTTTCTCCCTAGATGTCTTCTCTTAGGGCGCGTTCGTTTCACGGAATTTTTTTAAAGGAATTGAAATTGGAATTGGAATGGAATGTAATGTTTGAAAATCCATATCATGTGTTTTGTTGGTTAATATGTTATTGGAATTGGAATCTTCTCTATTCTATTCATCTCCCTTTAATCTACTAACATATAAATAATAAAATAACAAAAAGAAATTATAAAAAATCTAAAAATATAAATATCAGAAAATTATTTAAAAAAATCAAAAAATTATTTATAAAACAAATAAAAAAATAATAAAAAAACTGAAAAATATATTAAATATATATAAAAAAGTAAAAATAATTTAAAAAAAGTGAAACTAATATAAAAAATCTATAAATACTAAAATTTTTGAGAAAATAATAAAAAAAACAAATATATATATATATATATATATGTTTTTATGCTTGTCACACAATAACATGTCATAACACCACCATAAACAAACTTTTGATACGGTTAAGTTCAAAAACCCATATCACCCATCTTCATCATACATGTCTAGACCAATAATAAATTTAGCATATTGTTGTATCTACTAATTAAAACATATCATACTAAAACCAATGTTCAAACATACGATTAGAAAGTTTTCAAAATGCGAATAAAAGTCGTTCCAACATATGACGACAAGTTGTAAACACCACTAATAAAAGTACCAAAATACGAACATATGACATAGCCAAACTATATTATGATAATTTATATCTAACAAATTATATCAAAGTATTTCATCAAGCACAAATTTGGTTGAAACATTTCATCAAACAGTTAGTGTGCAATGGACATTTGTTAAAAATAGTTCAAAATTTAAAAACTTTTGATAACACTTTGAAAAGTATTCAAGATTTACCAACACCCATGTTCAAAAGTGGGAATAATAAGAAGGATAATATATGTTTAAACACAAAACAAAAATTAAATTATAACAATAAATAATAATAATAATAATATATGTTTATCGATAAGGGGACAGCAATAATGAATGAGTAGTTGTTTGATGATTAAAATAATAATAATAATAATAATAATAATAATATATAAGAATAATACATGCTTCATCTTCTCTATTATTGTCTGTAACCAAAGCACAGAAACAAAACTCTAAC
Organism: Bidens hawaiensis; assembly: GCF_021521415.1. Lineage (NCBI taxonomy): Eukaryota > Viridiplantae > Streptophyta > Magnoliopsida > Asterales > Asteraceae > Bidens > Bidens hawaiensis. Next base: position 4,349 of record NW_027502590.1, on the reverse strand, counting down.
CTGTGGTGGAGGAGAACGGCGGTGGAGGTAGACGAGCAAGATGGTGGTTCACGGTGGTAGAGAACGACGGTGGAGGTAGACGAGCAGTATGGTGGTTCACGGTGGTAGAGAACGGCGGTGGAGCATGGTGGTGGAGAGAGGCGGTTGAACAGAGTCAATGATGGTAGTGGACTGGTGAAGATGATAATATGAAAGAGCGGCTTGGGTTAGGGTTTAAAACATTCCTTAATATTCCTTTCAAAACTGGTGGGATTTTAAAATCCTATGAAAATGGGAATTGATGGGATTCTCTTTCCATTCCAATTCCAGTTAATAGTGAAACGAACACGGGAATGTGTGGGATTTAAAATCCCATTCCGTCCAATTCAACTGAATTCCGTGAAACGAATAGGCCCTTATTCTTTAGCTATTAGGCTTGTTTCACAACAACCGTGACTTAAATTTTTTTATTTTTATTTTAAACAAAACTACATAGTTTTGATGGTTTCATTGGTACACCACAACCACGTACACACTCAATTTCCCCTTTAGTATAGGAGTAGTCCATTTTTACATTAAATCACATTGTAACTCTTGTTTAGTAATTTTGATCAATTTGATCTATCAGCTCGTCAATATTATAATTAAGGCAATCCATGTAACCATCAATGAGCGGATCATTCTTATCTTGATAGTCCATTTCATCAAAGTTTGGCATGAAACCAGGATAGGCACGTTCAGACTCGATCCGAGCTTCAGTATCACTAGTTTGAAATGCGATTTCATTGGTCGATTCAGCTACCGCTTGATTGATTTGAGCTTCAGGAACAGAAGAATCTCTGGCAGCTGTATGTCGTATCCATGGCCACTCGGGAATTCCTACGTTCCTTTGAAGATCCCTAAAGGCACCTGTTTTAACTGCACAAGGACATGTGTATGAAAAACTTAACAATTACAATACATGACACAAATGTATGTAATAATCAATCAGCTTATATTATATGTGGATGAATGTAACTTACGTCCAAGTTTTTCTGCAGCATGGGCACTACTCAGTCCAAAATATGAAACAAGACAACAGTACTTGGTAACAGAAAATGACTTTGTTTTGCGGAGCCTTTTTCGGCTGTTGATATTAGTCATTCTTGGGCGATCCAATTGGATTGAAGAAGACTTCAAACCTGCATGCTGCATAACATTTGCTGTTTTGGTGAAGCTGATCATAGTATCTAATAATCTAAACAATATGGTGATGTGATATATATTTTCCACACATTTCAGGTAAATAAAGTGAAGATATTTCAATTTTTGATAAAAACTAACAAAATATTAATAATGATTGTAAGATAGTGGAATGTTATATACTAAGATGTACATAATCAACAATATATGAGCTTAAGTATCTGGTTGTGGAATAGCAAAACCACAGGCATATTTATGAAAATAAGTACTAGCTTATTAAGGACAGGACATACCACAAGGGCACTGTAAACTTCACGAATATCATTGGTATAAGACACATTTGGTGTGTCCATGACAAACTCAAGCACACCAACACATGTATCAGCCTCAATCACAGGCATAGCAAAGGATCCCCATATCTTATTGAATATCGCCTCTTCACACGGCGGACGATGATCCGGAGGGTATCTATGCACATCTTGTGTCTGTTCAGGAGTACAGTTCAGGAACACACCGCCAGGAAGGCCGAATGCTACTTCTTTCTCAGGCTCTTTACACACATAGATTTTGTGGTCTAAACAGGCTTTACGGTATGTCTGGAGTTCTTTGTTGTCTCCAGAAACACCAAAAGGCTGGCTCGTCGTAGTAAGCACATATATGTTTCCAATTTTCTTTGCTGCCCAATATTGAACAAGAACAGATGGGCTGCGACTCTTTAAGTGCGTTACGATCACAGAAGTGATCTTTTTCTTGACTTCCTCAGTTGTGAGAACACAAATATCTGTAATGGTCAAACTATTAATTTGATGATAACAGCACTAAAGTTTTGAGTCAAGAATCTCCCAAACTCATAATATCTTGATACATGTCTTTTTACAACACTCAAAAGTTAATAAGGTCTGAAGGATGGAAATATTTCGTAATTGGACAAATAAAATCCATTATTTCTTGATGAAATTCATTTATACAACACTCAAAAGTGACTATGGCTTCACAGAATATAATAGCATTATAACGCGACTACCATCCCAGATTAAGGTAAGTCTTAGCATCTGCGAAAAAAGTCGAAAAAGATGGAGGTACTCACCGTCAGATCTGAAAGTGTTAGGACAAGCCGAAGAAATTGATCTTGAGGTTAAAGAACTCATATTGAAGAACAAGTGTGTATATCATATTGATAATTTGAGAGAGAGATGCAAGAAATGCAATTGAAAAAAATAAAAATTTATATCAAAGAACAAGACACAAGTCGTTTCCTAGCTAAAAACAATTAATCATAATTTGTGTTAGTGAACGCACAGTTTATGATTGTAGAAGGCCTAAAGGGTTCACCAGCTGAAACCATGAAGGAAGCCATGAATAACCAACTCGATATTCTATTCAAGGAACTGTGCTTTGAACTAGTTATATCCAGTGATGATCAACTATGACACTTTTCTTAATTTGTGACCCGGTTCAAGCATACGTATAGAAATAGGCCAAAATCTGGTCCACAATTTTCATAATTGAGGGTCAAATAAGGGCAAAAGAGATGGACGCAAATTTCAACTTTGCTTGTGAAATCCACTAGCTAGATGGGCAACTCAATTAGCTATTAATATGCATGTTAAAAAACAGTTGATTGATAATAATTATAATTTATAAGTTGTACATTTCATTTTACATTTTTAAAAACAGTTGATTGATAATAGTTATAATTTCACGGGAGTTTATGAAAAAAACAAAAAAAATACACGAGAAAACTTCAACAAATTAACAGCTTTAAACAATTTTTTTCCATACTTTTTATATCTTATTAATCTTTATATAAAAATAAAAAAAAGTATGTATAGTTAGCGAGTTATATGCAAATCGTAAAGTAAATATACGTGTCTCGTAAAATCGTATGAGATACATACAACTTTGTGATCTACATATGTTTTCTTACTTTTTAAATACACATAATCACATATATAAGAGGAAAAGGTTTGAGTTTATTACATGTATTTTCAAATTTGCAAAGAGAGGATTATATATATCAATAAAATACGCATTTCCGAATGAATTTCATTAATTTTCAACTTTTCTTTTCAGAAAACATTCATCATTCTCTTCCAAATAAACACACCGATCGAGAGCTTCCCCTTAGCTCCAACAAAAGAAAAAAAAATTATTGTTATTTTTTTTTATCAAAAACACTAAAAGAAACTAGCTAGTAACATTTTCAAAACCAGAAATGAGAGTTTTCTTATTAAATAACACCTGTTTTTTTGCACAAAAAATCAGCGTAATAGCACCTAAATGAAACGTTTCAGAATACAAAAACCAACTTCTCCGTATATATATTAGCTAGCGTCGATAGTATAGTTCTCGGTTATTTCCACATGAAACACTTATGCAATTATTTATTTTGACCCAGCCCAACCGTATAACTAAACAAATCAAAAGGTTCAGTTAGTATTGCTCATGCCGGCACGACCCATTGGTCTATCCTATTCAATCTAGAATTTTTTTTACAATGTATTACAAAAATTAAATTAAATAATTACTAAATGTTTTATTAAAAAATTAATGACCATTTTCGTCCCTGTGGTTTGCTACTTTCGCCACTTCAGTCCAAAATTTTTAATTTTGTCAATTTAGTCCTCATAGTTTTAAATATTAGCCAATTACGTCACATCCGTCTAACGGCATCCAGTTATGCCGTTAGTTTAAGGGTAATTTTGTCTTTCTTATTTTAATTTTGAGTTAATGGTCATTTTAGTCCCTGTGGTTTGATATCTTTGCCAATTCAGTCCAAAGTTTGAAAATTTGTCAATTTAATGTTTAGTTTTCTTTTTATTTTTTATGTTTTTTGTTTATAACCCTGAAGAGCATAATTCAAGCCCAAAACCATCGAGCAACCTCAAATACTAGTATGCATTTACTTTATTCATGAAGGAAGCCATGAATAACCAACTCAATATTCTATTCAAGGAACTGTGCTTTGAACTAGTTATATCCAGTGATGATCAACTATGACAGTTTTCTTAATTTGTGACCCGGTTCAAGCATACGTATAGAGATAGGCCAAAATCTGGTCCCCATTTTTCATAATTGAGGGTCAAATAAGGGCAAAAGTGATGGACGCAAATTTCAACTTTGCTTGTGAAATCCACTAGCTAGATGGGCAACTCAATTAGCTATTAATATGCATGTTAAAAAACAGT
>NW_027502589.1:0-28148 GCF_021521415.1 Bidens hawaiensis | reverse complement strand
GCGGTGTGCGCATCGCACCACACCTGGTCGTAGTACGCTTTCCTGCGGGGAGCACGACCTTGTGCATACGAACGGTACTTAATTAAGTTGAACGTTGCAGTGTTTGCTAGGGTAGTTAGGTAGAGACTTGAGTTTGTAAATTGTATTATAACTTTGTTATTCCTAAGACAAGATGGGACGAGGCTTGCGTAACCCTCGAAGGGTAACAAAGTAAAGAAAATGTTTTAGCGTCAGCATATTCACCAGCATTCGTTGCTGGCGTATTTTCTAACATTTTGCAGGTGATCATAATTAGGGCTTGAAGAACGAAGTGCTTAAAGAATCCGATGGCTCGGATATTTTGATAAACTTTATTAATGATGGTTTTGTAAAATTTATAAACAAGTAAACTTAAATGAGATTCTCGTCTCATCTTTTGTAATGTAAATATTTACAACTTTGATCCTTATGTTTTTATAAAGACTTTCGCAAATAACCGTAACTCTGATTTAATTACAAATGTGGTACCAACTGTTGATCACACTCCTAGGCCTAAGATGGGGGGTGTGACAGGTTGGTATCAGAGCCATCGATCTTAGCGAATTGGGTATTAAAATATAATACCCAAGCTTCGATCCAAGCATAGGAAAAAAATTTATTTGTTTATTTGATTAGGGATAAGATTGGCTGGTAACCCTTTCTTTCCCTCTCCTCATTCTAAACCACTCATCAAAGATGTTTTTCGAGAAATTAATGGAATATTATGATAACGAAGCAAGAAGGGCAAAGAAATATTACAAGTTTCCAAGAGGCGTCATGAGCAAAGATTACTATGAATCATTCTTCAATTCCGACGAGGATCACAATCAAACCAAGCCATATCATTATCCCGGCAATGAGCAAAGTCCAATTTACCACCTAGATAATACTCCACATCAAGTATACCAAGCACCAAGGCACTCAAGCTACTACCCGTCAAGCTTACCCATGTATCAACCATCCGAAATCCCAACATATCATCCTTCCGAAATTCCTACCTATCAACCAACTGAGGTCCCACCGTATTGCCCATATGGAGGTTCAATACACTTACCACCGAATCATCACCCTTCATACGCTTTTCTCTCCAACCGACCAATCAAGGAGGAACCAAGATCTCCTTCATCCGACTGGATGCAATGCCACTCAGATCAGCGAAGGTGGCATACCGGAACTTCTACTATGGATGCCGTCGACTCTCGCGTCAACGAAGAGGGGCCGTCTCGCAAGCCCAATATGAGGGTGATGATGTCGTACAAGAAAGTTCACTTGCCTGCAATATCAAAAGAGACTGCCAAATCAATGGAAGAGGAGGACCCGGAAGAAGAAGACCCAGAGGAAGAAACCCCGGAGGAAGAGGAACCGAAAGAAGAGGAAATGGAAGAAAACTCAGAGGAAGAATACCCTGACAATCCGAATGAGGTGACAACACCGATAGAAGAACCATTCTCTCATCAAAGCCCAAGTTATGGTTCTGTTGACCCCTACATGCAATTTATACAAGAACTCAAGGGCAAAGCATCATCAAGCTTCCCACCGTACTCTGGCAAGATCCCATCAGTTAAAGAACAAGCGAATGAGATCCGAGAACAGAATGAGGTTGCCGAAGCTTTCTTTAACTACCATTCCGATGTGACTGCTTCTCCATATCCGGACCCGAGGAACCATTTCGACATTGTCATGATGGGGTACCGTGATCCACCACCCTGCTATGGATATCCCAATGACATCCCTTAGTCACATGAAGAACATCTTGATCGAGCCCTACATGAGACAGATGAATTGAGAAAGAAGATTGCTACTGATGGGAAGAAAAAGAAGAAGATATGAGAGACGCTTCTTCGTAAATGCAGCAAGTTAACCAAAGTTGTGAAGAAATTCATGAAGGATTGGATGATGAAGACGTGTTTTCAAGAGATGAAGTTTATGTGTTAAGATAGTCTGTATGTTATGTGTAACATATGATATAATAAGGATAGGAGTTTATATATAGCATAAACGATATATAAGCATGTGTAAAATAATATATATATCATTTTCTGATATATATATATGTGTGTGTGTGTGTGCGTGTGTGTATGTGTGTGTGTGTATGTTTAATGAAAAAAACTTGTAATTAAGAAATGAAATTGTTTTCAGATTTAAAGGATTAAAAAGAAAAGGATAAAATGTCTCGACAAAGTGATAACCGTGAGGCTTCTCGAAAGAAAGCCGACAAACGAAAAGAAAAGGGGAAAGACCCCGAAAATGTAAAAGAAGAACCAATCCCTAATAAATATTTAAATCAAATCCAAAAGATGATAAAGGATGCAGTTAGGGAAGCATCCGAAGCTAGATCACAATCTAGGCAATCCGAACATTCCCGATCCGTTAATCCTTCTCAAAAACTGTTAAATCCCGTCCAAAACCGTCTCATAACGAAGAAAGTGTTCATGAGTCGAATGCCGATGGAGGTGTTAGACAAGAATTTAAGAAACTCAAGATTGGTGGGTGTTCGTTCAAAGATTTCAAATACTATGGACCGAAAGAATTCCATGGAGACAAGGGAGCCATCACAACCGTAAGGTGTCTTGAAGAGATGGAGACGATCGTAATAACAAGCAAGTGTTACGACGAGGAGAAGATTCAATATTTCGCCCTCATGTTCAAAGGGGAAGCGCTCGAGTGGTGGAATACAATGATCATGAGTAAAGGAAGGGAGATGATGTACAATCTAACTTGGAACGAGTTTAAGGAGTTATTGATGTCAAAGTTTTGTCCAATGCACGAGACCGATCAAATCCAAACCAAATTCTTAAATCACAAGGTCGTTGGGACAAACCTTCGTGAGTACAACACAAAATTTCACGAATACTGTCGATTGGTTCCCCAGCTGGTTACCCCTGAATCCCACAAAGTGACACGTTATATTTGGGGACTACCACGAGAGATTCGTGACATGGTGAGGTCTCACTTGTCAAAAACCGCCGATTCCGCGATGGAATTGGCTTGTTTATCTGATGGGCGGAATGATCCGCAACAAGGAGGAAGATAAGAAAGTCGTAACAACACACGATTTAAGGGCAAAGGCGTAAATCAACAAACTAGATTCAACTCAAATTCTACGCCATGCAAAACATGTAAAAGATATCATAAAGGTCGATGCAACTACGCTCCATCTTCCACCATCAAAGTCTGTGAATTGTGTAATAAACCCGGCCATGTTACGGCTGATTGTTGGAAGAAGAAGATGACTTGCTATAACTGTAAGGAGCTAGGGCATCTGAGCTTTAAATGCCCTAACAACAAACCCGCGACTGGTGGTGCGGGTGGTAGCGGTCAAAAGAATGAGCCAAAGAAGGGCAACGCAAGAGTCTTCGTCCTAGACACAAAGAAAGCGGTCGACATGCCAGAAACCATTACCGGTACGTTCTTAGTTAACAACACTTATGCTAGAGTCTTGTTTGATTCGGGTGCCAACTTAAGTTTTATAGATTATAACTTTTGTAGTCTATTAAACGAACCTTTAGTCAAACTTAGTAAAACTCAAAGCGTCGAGACCGCTAGTGGCGAAATTGTTAAAATCTCCGAAACTCTAGAAAACGGAAAAATCTTATTAGCCGGTTACGTTTTGCCTATCAAATTATTACCTATGACTCTTGTGGGTTTTGATATTGTATTGGGTATGGACTGGTTATCCGACAACCATGCTCGTATCCTTTGCAATAGCAAAACCGTTGAACTTTGAGCCCCCGATAAACGAACCATTCGAATAGAAGGAGATAAAGATGCTGCCCAAGTTAGTCTAATTTCCATGATAAGGGCTAACAAATGTTTAAATCAAGGATTCTTGGCATTCATGGCGTACGTCACCAAAGAATCTAAACCCAAAGAAATCAAACGCGTTCCTGTTGTTTCCGATTATGTCGATGTCTTTCCAGACGAACTTCCTGGAATTCCTCCCGATCGCGAAGTAGAGTTTAGAATCGATCTCATTCCCGGTACTGCTCCGATCTCCAAAGCACCATATCGCCTAGCACCAACCGAGATGAAAGAACTAAAGAAACAACTCGACGAACTTCTTGAGAAAGGCTTCATACGACCGAGTTCATCACCATGGGGAGCGCCAATTCTTTTCGTCAAGAAGAAAGATGGATCAATGCGCATGTGCATCGACTATCGTGCCTTAAAAAAAGTCACAATCAAGAATCGTTATCCACTCCCTCGAATAGATGATATTTTTTACCAAATTCAAGGCGCAAGTTATTTTTCTAAAATCGATCTTCGTTCCGGTTATCACCAACTCAAATTTCAATCTGAAGATATCCCGAAAACCGCCTTTCAAACAAGGTATGGCCATTATGAGTTCACCGTTATGTCGTTCGGACTTACTAATGCACCAGCCGCATTCATGGACATGATGAATCGAATCTGTAAGCCTTACTTGGATAAATTTTTTATCGTCTTCATCGACGACATACTTATTTATTCTAAGTCTAGGGATGATCATGAAGTCCACCTTCGAACATTACTTGAAAGTCTTAGAACCGAGAAGTTGTACGCCAAGTTCTCGAAATGCGAGTTCTGGTTGCACGAGGTGCAATTTCTTGGTCACATCATCAATGTCAATGGTATTCAAGTGGACCCCGCTAAGATTGAAGCTATCTCTAAGTGGGAGGTCCCAAAGTCGCCAACCTAGATTCGGAGTTTCTTGGGATTGGCCGGCTACTATTGAAGGTTCATTGAAAATTTCTCCCGTATAGTTGTTCCCCTAACTTCTGTAACTCGTAAAAACATCAAGTATGAATGGGGAGTAAAACAACAAGAGGCGTTCGATATACTCAAACAAAAGCTTACCCAAGCACCTATACTAGCTTTGCCAGAAGGTACTGAAGATTTCGTTGTCTTTAGTGATGTGTCTCATTCTGGTTTAGGATGTGTACTAATGCAACGAAAGAAAGTAATCGCATATGCCTCTCGTCAACTGAAGGTGCACAAAAAGAACTATACAACTCACGATCTAGAGTTAGGCGCCATAATCTTTGCACTAAAGATATGGAGGCACAATCTCTATGGAGTAAGATTTACCGTGTACACTGATCATAAAAGCTTGAAGCACATTTTCGATCAAAAAGAGCTTAACATGCGCCAACGACGCTGGACGGAAACTCTCAACGACTACGACTGTGAGATCGTTTATCATGAAGGTAAAGCCAACGCAGTGGCTGACGCCTTGAGTCGTAAAGAGCACGAAAAACCAAAAAGAGTCCAAGCGTTAAGGCTAGAACTTCAAGTTGATCTTTTCGAACAAATTAAATCTGATCAAATTCAAGCGATCAATGAAAACCAAATCTCCGACGAAAAACATAACGGCACCATTGACTCGCTAGTCAAAGGTGACGATGGTATCCTTAGAATGGGAAACTGGATTTGGGTACCAATCGTTGGGGACTTGCGTGAAAAGATTATGAATGAAGCTCATAAGTCCAAATACATGATGCACCCCGGTAGTGACAAAATGTATCAAACTCTAAAGCCAAACTACTGGTGGAATGGAATGAAAAAGGATATCACTTCGCATGTGGCGAAATGTTTAACTTGTTTGAAGGTCAAGGCTGAACACCAAAAGCCTTCAGGATTGCTCCAACAACCCGAACTTCCCGTATGGAAGTGGGTGTTAATAACCATGGATTTCATAACAAAACTCCCAAAAATGACTCGACAACACAATGCTATTTGGGTAATCGTCGATAGATTAACCAAATCCGCTCACTTCATTCCAATAAATGAGTCGTACTCAATGGATAGATTAGTGCGTATTTATGTAAACAACATAGTTGCTTTGCATGGAGTACCATTGTCTAAAATCATTCCTTGATCCATAAACGCGTTAACCGTCAGTCTAATTGTAGTAAACCATAGCGATTTGACAGCTAATGTGTTTCGTAACAAACCGCAGACAACTTGCTCTTATAAAGCTATAAATACACCATATTTAATTCAATAAAACTCGTCCACACCATCCCTGTAACCAACCGACCATATACCCTAAATTAATTTCTCCATTCATTGTTGTAAGATCAAGAATCAGGATCTAACCAGAGCCAAAACCCTAGCTTGACGTTCTCTGCTTTGTCGCCCTCTAATTCGGTAACTATTTGGTGCTCTTAGTTCGTGTTCAACCAACAAATATTAACCCCAAATCAATTATAAAGAACAATAACCATGAAACCCGATTTGGATTCTATGGTTTAATTGTGATTTGGGGAAGAACATGAAAAGATGTGTTTATAATTATTGGTTTTTCATCTTTTCTACAGGTTAGACACCTGCCCTAGTGACAGGTGCATATTTATTTAACACACTGAACCGGATGGGGCGTGGGTTCGAGTCCCTAAGGCTTGGTTTTTTAGTTTTATTTTTTTAAATTCATTTTTAATCAAATTTAGTTATTATTATATATCTACAACATTAGATAAGCATTATTTTGATAAACTGAACCTTCAAACCCCTCATGGATTCGGCTTTGTTAACTTTACTTATATATAATTATCCTTACACACACACACACACACAAATATATATATATATATATACTTTTGTAAATAAAAGAAAAAAAGGACAAATGTTTTGTCACTAATCGCTTAACGAATCAAACTATTTAATGTTTAAACAAAATTTCCACTTGACTTTTCCATATAAATCATTATATGTATAATCTTCATTTATTTATCAACAATTAAAATTTACTTTATCAAAACATAATAATAATAATAATAATAATAATAATAATAATAATGATAATAATTGTAAGTCTCGAATCTGGATCACTACAATATGATATCAACCAAACGAGTATTGGTGCGGAATACCAATCTTCGGTTATTCAAGAACACGAATAATAACAGGTAAACTAACACGGAATTGCTTCAAAACACACGTATATATTGAATACGTCGGGTGCTTAAGCACTTACAATACTTGATAATAATATGAATGAACAACCTTAACCCTATACATCATGTCACTATATATAGAGATAACAACCAGAGGCCAGCCCAAACACCAAAAGCCCACCGAGAACACAAATGTGTTCTCGGTTTACATACGCACCCAAAACCCAAGCCCGACTAAGCATAAACAAACTCAAACCACAAAACTAGGCCCAACAATCTCCCCCTTGGTTTGTAGCTTTGTCTTTACTCTTCCTCCATGTAATCAATATCCGCATCCTTCAATCCTCCTTGCTAAAACTTGTTATTTATGATAGACGCCACCATGCTCGTGTATTCTTTGGTGGCTGTTTCAAAAATACCGTCAGCAACAATCTGATGCGTGTTGAGTGTCTTGATGTCCTTCTCATGAAATTTCAACAGATCCTTAGGGTCAACAAAACGATATTGACCTTTTCCCTTTTGTAGCTTGACAACTGTTGTGGCAGTAAAGAGATCAAATAACTAGAATCACATGTTATCCAAGGTACCATCGCGAATGGCACCTGGTACAGGAATGTAAGTTGCTTTCTTTGTGGGAGGCCACATTACATTTACCATTGTTTTCCCAGTTCTTGGATCCAAGACTCCTTTGGCTTTCTTCAGGAAGGAATCGGCAGTAGTCATGTGTGGAAATCCTCTATCAACCTGACGCTTCAGAAAATTGAAAAAATTTGTTCTTCTTTTGTCATTAGTTGGATTTGAAAATGGAACATTGATTAGGTCACTCAAATCAACTTTAGTCCAAGTACCAAAGTCCTTCATCTTTTTATAATACTCCATTGTCCCTGAATTTCTTTTAACCCACCACATGCTCTTATCTACATCAAAACCCCATGATAGAACTCCAGATCGATCTTCGTATTTGTCGGAGAATCCCTTTTGAAGTGTAACAACATATCTCTCCGGGTGATCTGAAGACACAACATTTTGATCTGAGTTCTTCATTACCAGCAGCTTCTTCTTTCCTTTTTCAAGCAATTTCTTCTTGATTTTGTCAGATTTCTCTTTTGTAACAGATGGTGCATCCAAGTAACGATTCAGAGAATCTGATTCTTCTTGTCAACTGACACCAATGTTATCGTCTGGATGAGCATTAGAATCTTTGTCTTGATCAGTAGTTGGAGCTCGATGTACCATATCTTCATTGCTTTTGAACTCATCTCCAAACTTTTGAAAGAGCCTTTGTTGAAGATCGAGATACATGGCTGTTAGACCTCCCAATCCGGACTGCAATTCTTTAATCTTGGAGTCTTTGTCTGAATTGCTGGCCTCAAGCTCCTGAATACGAACATCCTTGATTACCGAATCCTGCTCGAGTTCAAAAATTCGTCGTTGTAGAGCCTGAATATCCACAGGAGCGTTCTTAAGAACCACTCATTTTCCCTTGTTCTGAAGATAAGCTTCCTGCATGGCAAGAATTTGAGCAACCTTATCTGAAACACCTGGACTTGACTGACCTTGAACAAATTGACTAGATGACACAGAGGGGATATCTACAGCGTCAGTGTGTGGAATATCTGTTTCAAAATCAAAGTCATCACCAAAATCACTGGATAATAACTCCATGAAAGACGGCTCAGCAGTGGATCCAACCGGTTCGGTTTGCGAGTCTGGAGCATGTGATTCCGATTGATCGGTGTTTTGTAGAGGGCTGGTGGTTAATTCTGGTGCTGGAGTGATTGTTGGTGTTGGTGTAGCTTCGGTTGTTTTAACATCACGAACCAACTCGCTTAAACTCAAATCATCCCTTTTTCGTTTACGATGAATGAGATCAACAGTTGGTTCTTCAACATAATCTTCCTCAATGTTTTCAGTGACTGTCTGAGGAGGCTTCAGAGTAGTTGACTGAAATAGAACTTTAGCGGCTTCGAGGGCTTTTAATCTTTCATCATCTGTAAGAGTACTAGGCTGACGAGGCTCTTCTTCATCATCTTCATCATCCGAGATCTCAAATGTAGCAGCACGTGGTTGAGCGGGTACCACGTGCTCGTCAGCAACCTGAGCTATGACAGGCTTAGCTTCGGTCTCAGCAAAATGACCGAATTTTTCAAGGGGTCTCGATCCCTTGTAAGCTATTTTGGCTCCTTTTCTTGACTGCTTCATTAACCCAAAGGAGTTGGGTCCCATTGTCTTCATATCCAAGGTCTCAACAGTTTTAACCAAATCAGTGTAATGAGAATCAAAGATCATCTGCAAAAACCTTGGGTACATCAAAAACATCTCTTTCTTCTTTGCCCTGAGATTGCTCATCATTTCATTGAAGACAAATTTGGAATAGTTGTAATTCCAACCCATGATCAGAGCAGCAACGGCAGACATTTGAGTGTGACTGATCTCATCTGAACCCCCCTTTCTTCCCGAGTTGCATGTGAAGAACGTGTGCAATAGATATCTCCAGTAGGGGTGAAACAGCTTCTTGATTGCCGATGGATAAGTGCCTTCATACCCCATTCTAGTAATTACTTCAGTGACCTCGGCTGTAGAATACTCTGTTGGGTAGTCGGGTTGATTCCCAAACAGTGGTACCTCTCTGATAATTGCTTCAGTAACGGTAACAGGCTTCATCTGAATTTTGGAGTCGTTGAAAACACTCCATTTCCCCCTTGAGAACTGATCTATGTGTTCTTCCAGAAATCAGTTACCATCTTCTTACAAATGACAGGATTCTCACGAAGAGCATGAGAGATCCTGCAAGTGTTGAGTCCAACAATCATCGACTTGAACTCCTTGTGAGCTAGTAGCGGGTCATACAGGTGACCAGCTATATTATGAGTATCTACAAACTTTAATGGATTCTGATCGGCCATTTCTGCACCAAACGAGTCAAATTAGACAACTAATAAGTCAATATTACAATGTATAACAATTGGTCCATGAAAAAGAATTTTGGGCTTTAAGATTGAAATAGGTCCAATGATGACTTATTTGAAGGCCCAAGATTGAATTGAACGTCCAACTGTGAGGGTTAAATTCATCAGGAGGGATCTCGGTCAACAGGGAAGGTTCTCGGTCAACGATTTAACCGAGAACAGGGGTTCTCGGTCACTATTTGGCCGAAAACAAAGTTTTCTGTCATGAAAGAGGGGTTCTCGGTCAGTGTTTATCCGAGAACAAGGGTTCTCGGTCAATACTTGGCCGAGAACGAAATTTTTATAGTCATGACAGGGAGTTCTCGGTCAACGAAAGTCAATCGAGAACTCCATCACAGTTGTGGACAGAGAACCCTTTTGGATTCCACCTTGGGAAACGAACAATCGTCTTCAATCCCACCGAGATCCCTAAAACCACCATTAAACCTGCAACCACTTGTTATAAAGCATTAGCCGAAAACCCTTAAGCAAAAACAATATTCTCATCAAAGCTCTACAAGCTCATAAGTCCGATTTTAAATCAGAATCACCCATGAACTCAGTTCATGGTAGCACTAAGATGATCCTCAGTAGCATATGAGACACATCTGATTTCGTCTAGTACCTGCTAGTCAACAATGAACACTTTAAATGGTGATTAGCGAGAGAGATTATGATTTCGGCAAAGATAATCGAAGGAGACGATTTCGGCCAAGAGAGTTTGGGGTTTTAAAAGAGAAACAAGAAAAATAAGGTCTTGTAAAGATACTTATACACGGATTGGGTGGGCCAAAAACCCTTCATTTGGGCTTAACATAAACCAAAAACCAAACCAGCCCAATAAATTCATGACCCATAACAGGGTCCAAATCATTCAAAAACCCAAGTTTGACAAAATATAATTTACACATACGTTTCGAGGAGAGTAATTTCGAGGAAAAGCAAAATTAGACAGGACAAGACAAAAATAAAAATAAAGATAAAAATAAAATCAAATTATCTTCATCCAGAAATCAACTCCCTTTATATTTAACGTCGGGATCAAATTTCAGTTCTTCGTAAAATTGTCGCCCCTTTTATGAAAAGATTCGAACATGGAATCATATCGTTTAAGAGGCTGTCACAAGGATTCATGTTCAGCATTATTATGACATCTGAGAGACAGATTGATAGCGTGTATCCCATACTTATCATGATCTTTCATCGCATCAGTGATATGATTAAGGTTCAGTTAGGCATAAAGATTAAATGGACATCACTTATGGACCTATGATACCTCCTATCTCTTCTCAAAACGTATTTGGCTTTACCCAGATCACCCGAATTTGACTCCAACCCCCTAGTGCTTGATCAAAATAATTTTTACACAAAGAAAGGCTTAGATTTAAGGTTGGACTTAGTGCCAGTAAACTGACTAGCTTTTCATTCGAGACAAGACAGGACTTACTTGTGTGCCCCCATCTCTGTAGTTCTAGTTTGAACCCTTGAAGCCTTGATAATGAGATAACTATGATAGACATAAATTACTTCAATCACAATTTTTTTTTTTCACTTAATAATAATAGTAGTAGCAAAATCTTGACTGTACAATAATTTTGGTGATCAAGACACTAACGGGCTCGTGTATGACTGGGTAATTGCTTTTCTGCCTATCATTCGGAGAGATGTGTTTGGAGATATGCACATGTCTTCAAAATGATTCTCCACATTAAGTTTAGCAAATTTAGTTTATATCACTTTAATGTTTACGCATCGTGGAAAGTACCATACACATCAATGACTGTTCTAGAGCCTTTTAAGCCTAATAACTTCACCCGTTAGGCACACAGAAACAATTTGTCTATCACTTTCCAAAGGTTGGATCAATTTCCATTTGAAAATTTTTGGAGCTTTTAAAAAGCTATTAACTGAATAGTAATATCACTTCCCAGAGAGTTAAGTAAAACACACATGTTAAGCATTCAGTCACCCCGGTCACTTTAAGCTTTCAGGTTAATGGTTATCCATTGTAACCACACGTGGTTAACCGGACCAAACATGTATGAGAACACATGTCCTTCCAACTCAGTGTTACCGACATAATTTTAAGTAAAAGAACACGAAACACAAACAACATATCATAATCGCCCCGGGTGCTTTCAGTCATCAGGTAAATGGCTATCATGTGATACTACAGATAGAACACCGGACCAACCATATACAAGTATATGTCCTTCAAACTTGAGCAACCGACATAATTTTAAGCAAGAATGTATGTTAATAAATATTTTTTTTATTTATTTTTATTTTTTTTAATAACAGCAACGCACACACACTATTTTTTTTTAAATAACAGCAACACACACACACTATTTTTGTCTTTTTGATTTTTCTCCCCCTAAATTTGTGAAAAAAATTAAACAAAACAAGTACAAATTTACTCCCAAAAATACTCAATCCTCGAAACGTAGCATTTTAAGAAAACTCACAAGCACATTAAATTTTGTTGTTCCGACCGGTTTTGTAAATAGGTCTGCCATGTTATTATCGGTGTGGACCTGTTCAAGATGAATCAATTTTTGATCGAAACAGTCACGAATAAAATGAATTTTAATGTCGATGTGCTTGGTTTTGGAATGTTGGACTGGGTTTTTCACAATAGCGATGGCTGCATCATTATCACAGAAAATAGGAGTGTCAAGAAATTCCAAACCGTAATCCAGCAACTGATTTTGCATCCAGATAACCTGAGAGCAACAAGCGAATGCAGCAACATATTCTGCTTTGGCTGTCGAAGTGGACACTGTTTGTTGTTTCTTACACTGCCATGAGATGAGCCGATCTCCGAGAAACTGGCAGCCAGCTGACGTGGATTTCTTGTCAATGTCATCTCCACCATAATTGCTATTAGTAAAAGCATAAAGATCAAATTCTGATTGTTTGGGATACCAAAGACCTAACTTCGTTGTCCCTTCAGATATCTAAAAATACGTTTAACAGCAATTAAATGAGAGAGTTTAGGATTAGCCTGGAAGCGAGCACATTGGCAGACAACGAACATTATGTCGGGACGACTGGCTGTGAGGTACATCAGAGACCCGATCATCGATCGATAGTATGTCTGATCTATGGGACTCCCTTCAGGATCAGATGACAAAAGCGGTCTTTCAGCCATTGGAGTATTAACACTCTTGGAATCTTGAAGCTCAAACTTAGCCAGCATATCTTCAACGTACTTTCCTTGATGTAACAGAATTCTCGTTGGACTTTGCCGAACCGGTAACCCCAGAAATGTTATTTCACCCAACGAGCTCATCTCAAATCTTTTCTTCATAACGCCTTCAAATTCTTTGCACAAGTCAGCACTGGTGGAACCGAAGATGATTTCATCAACATAAATCTGGACCAGAATCAAATCCTTTCCAACATTTTTCCGGAACAAAGTTTGATCAATCGTTCCCCGCTTGTAGCCGTGGTCAAGTAGGTGTGCGGTCAGTGTAGCATACCACGACCGTGGAGCCTGATGTAACCCGTACAGAGCCTTGTCTAACTTGTAAACATGATTTGGCTTCTTAGAGTCAACGAAACCCGGTGGCTGATCGACATAAATTTCTTCTTTGACCTCACCATACAAAAAAGTTGTTTTAACATCCATCTGATAAACTGTGAAACCCGTGTATGATGCATATGCCAGAAAAATTCTAATTGTCTTAAGTCTAGCTACTGGAGGATAGACTTCTGTGTAATCTAACCCTTCAACCTAGCGAAACCCGCGAACTACTAGTCGTGCCTTATTACGAACAATAACCTCGGTGTCATCTTGTTTGTTCCTAAAAACCCATCTTGTATCAAGAGCTTTCTTTCATTCCGGCAATTTAACCAATCTCCATACCTTTAACTTCTAAAACTGATTCAGTTCTTCATGCATAGCATCAACCCAACTAGGTTATTGAAGAGCCATTTCAACATTCTTTGGTTCGATTTGAGATATGAAGCAAGAGAACATGCAACTGTTTATGTGTCCGGTCTGACTTCTGGTGGACACACCCGCTTCAATGGGTCCTATGACGTTCTCAATCGGATGATTCTTTTGAATTCTTGAAGGAATTAAATGATCAGAAACATCACTGTTAGGTTGAAGATTTGTTACATTCTCCCCGGAGTCAGTAAGAGGGTTTTTCCATCCAGACGTTGCTGTACTGTGAGAGTATGAGGTGCCGGCAACGTATTCATCTGGAATGGCGTCGGGAAACAATGTGCTCCGGAATATCTGACGAACGGAACTCTCCTCCTCAACGTTTGCAGTATTCTCAGACGAGATTGGTTGTGAATGATCGGTCTCTGAAGATTGGATAGGCTGATTATCGTTTGTGGTTGGAGCACTGGTAATCTCAATAACCTCATCATCCAGTGAAGGAGAAATATGAGACAGTGATTGAGAACTATATTGAGTAATCTCCACTGTGGAACCACCTTGAGAGTCTGTAATGATGACTGGAAACACATTAAAAGGCTTGAAGAATTCATTGTAGTCGAATAGCCAATCAGGACCAACACGGGCATCAGTCTCATTTTCTTCTAACCAACGAACTTCATAGGACTCTATAATCTGTTTGGTGGACTTGTTGTAAACCCTATAGGATGTATTACCGGCATATCCAACGAAATAACACTCATCTGCTGCGGCCCCAAACTTTGGAGTGGTTTCTGGATTTAGCAACGTGCACGGACACCCGAAAGCTCTGAAATGAGCGACAGTGGGTTGATGACCATAAACAATCTCATACGGAGTCTTCATCTTTGACTTGTTGAATATCACCCGGTTCTGAACATAACAGGCCGTATTAATGGCTTCAGCCCAGAAAAACAGTGGCAACTTAGAGTCACATAACATCGTTCTTGCTGCTTCGATTAGAGTTCTGTTTCTTCTTTCAGCGACACCATTTTGTTGAGGCGTCCGCGGAGCACTGTACTGACGAAGCACCCCCTTTTCTGAGCAGAAATGATTCAGAACTGCATTCTTGAATTCCGTTCCATTGTCACACCTGATTCCTTTCAGCTTTAGGTTCAGTTGATTTTCCATTAATACCACAAACTTCTTGATCAGATCTGCAGTTTCGCTCTTATTTGACAGGAAAAACACCCATGTAAAACGTGAGTAGTCATCAGTAATAACTAGACAATAAGAACTACGAGACAAGCTTAACACATGAACTGGCCCAAAGAGGTCCATATGAAGTAACTGAAAGACTGACGAGATGGTATTAATTAACTTATGCTTATGAGATTTTCGATGATGTTTTCCCAAAGCGCAAGCCACACATTTTTCAACAGTCACAAAATCTTTGATAGGTAAACCACGCACTAAATTGTTTTTAGCAAGCTGATTTAGATTTTTAATATTAGCATGACCAAGCCTACGATGCCAAAGCATCGCATTATGTTCCGACACTTTTGAAAACAAGCATGTAATTTCGTCGGGAACATTTTGGTTCATGTCGATCACATAAGCATTATCTTTTCGTTGTGATCGAACAAGAATCCATTCTTCTGGTATGATTATACTCGGTTTTAGAATTAAGCACTCGTTTTTAGTAAAATTAGTTGAAAAATCTTTGTCACAAATTTGCGACACACTTAAAAGACTGTGCTTCAATTCTAGAACAAAATTAACATTCTCAAACTTCAACACACCGTTACTTACAGTACCCTTTTGAGTAATTTTTCCTTTCTCTCCTCCCGCAAAGGACACATACCCACCATTAAATGTTTGAATGTCGTGTAGCTGGGTGATGTCTCCTGTCATGTGCCTGGAACAGCCACTATCAACATACCAAGGTCTGATGATATTCCTCCATAGCTGTCCCTGCACAAAACGCGGGATTAGTTAGTTTTTGGTACACAGTCCATACTTACACTAGGTGACCCTGACTCATCAATTTTTGTCACAGACTGCCATGTCATATCCTTTTGATCATCAAAAATAGAATGATTAGATGCTTTCGCCGGAGATTTAGGCAACCATTTATATCTGGAAGATTTGGAATTATAAGTACGAATGGTTGTCATGATCTCCGGTGCCTTAGACGTAGAATTATTAGATGAAACCATTTTCTTCTCCTGTTTAGGTCTAGTGTTAGTGTTTATATGTGATTTTGAACTTGAAACACCTTTACTAACCCTTTTTTTGATCATGTCGGGTTTGGTCTGATGAGGACTAAACCTGCCAGATTTGTTTCGATTCCAATCATCGTCAAAAGAACTAGCCGAATAATGTCTAAACCCTTGCCTATATGCATTATGGGGCACATATGGCATATTTCTTTGATAAAATCCGTAGTATGGAATGTACGGACGATGTGGACAATTTCTGGCAATATGACCAGGAGTGCCACAGTTAAAACATGTCTGACGTTTTATGAAAAATTCACTCTGGGCAGCTCCTTGTCTGGACTGGTTGTGTGGACCAGTCTGTTTAGATTTGCGAGAATTTACATTTTCCTTTTTAAACTTATCACCTTGTTTGTCATTAGAGCATCCCTCCTTGACAAACTTAGGTGCAACATATTTTTCCGAATTTTTTGAAATTTTGTTTTTATTAGAAATCACATTATTAGAACTTAAGGTTTCAACCGAATCAATCACACAAGCATCCTTGCTCTTTAAAACAGAGCCCACACAAACAGTCGGAATAACAGAATTCAAAACAGGAAGTTCTAAAAAAACATTAGAAATGAAATTATTATCAAAATCAAAACAGGGGTCGTCATCCTCATCAGTCCACTCCTTCATAATTAATTTTCTGCACATGAGGTAGACACGTTAGAATCATTCACACTTGAAGTAGATGAACCGGCACTAGCAGAGCCAGTCCCCTTACCTTTATCTTGTTTATCGTACTTCAAATCCTTTATCTTTTCTTCCTGTTATTTGGTAACAGGAGTAGGAACATAGTTGTGGTTGTATGGTGGGGGAACTTGACTGAATCATATCCCCTCACCTTCATTTTCCTTCCACCACAACTGATTCTCAATCATTGAGTTGACAACTTTACTGGACCCATCGAATTTCTTAAAATCAAGTTCAGCCTTTTCAAACTTGTTAGTTAAATTTAAAATTTCAGATTTGGCGGTTTCCAGTTTAGCAGTCAACTCAGCGATTTCTTGTTTAGCATCAAGATAGTGACAGCTTTTAATACTAAAATCAGACTTGAGTTTCTTAATGTCTTTATTGAGAGATTCAATTTTGTCTAAAAACCCTTTTTCATTTTTCTTAAGTTTAAAACTCTCTGATTTTATTCTTTCCATATCTCTAATTAGATTGTCATTATGAAGTTGATACATCTCAATTTTCTCACCACAATTTAAAGAACATGGTAGAAAACGTACCTCAGATGAGTCCGGAGAAGTGAACGCCATGTATGCAAATTGGAGCTCCTTAACCTTCTCCTCAGCAGTGTTTTCCTATTCAGATTCCTCAACTGTTGCGAAATTAGCAGTTTGATTTCCAATATTCAACGCAGCCATCTGTCCTTCCCATGAGAACGTTTGAGTAACCATACCACTTTCCCCATACTTGAACTACTTCCAGCATCACCCCAAGCATTTCCAGCTGGAACCAAAGCCCTTTCCGTATTCCCCTCTTTAGCCGGATTGGTGCATTCACGAGCAAAGTGACCAGGCTCGTGACAGTTGTAACACCTGAGAGTCTCCTTGTTAAAACCCACTTTTTGATTATTTGGCATGTTCCAGTTATTTCTACCCGTCCTTTTGGTAAAATTCTTAGCACGGAAAACCACCATGGCAATTTGCCACGGATGTCCATTTCTTCAATATCATCAGGATGAATCTGATCAAATTCAGTAGCAGCCATGGGTTGGACCAAATCTCCAGCCAGAAACGCATGATAACAATTCATAAATCCTGCCATTAATGCAATATTTTCTTGAGTTTCTTTAGGTATGGTAGGAATCTGGCTGGGTTTACACTAGAAGCGGTTTTGCCAGAATCACTAACTAACTGACCAGATTTGGTAAAAAATATTGGAGCTGGATTAGGTGAATTTGATGACGATGATTGACCAAGGGTGGACGAGAACATCTGAAAGTTTCCCGGTGGTGGTAGTTGAGAGCGCTTAAATAGTGAGAAACTATCTTGAGACATGAGGGCTCTGTTAGAAGTAACTTTATATCCAGCAGCGCTATAAGAGCTAGCATGATTTATTGCCCGTTGTTTATCATCCATATCGCAGGACATAATAGTTGCAATCATCTCAGTCATGCTCATTCTGTTAAGGTCTTTGGTCTTTTTAATGACTGCAACATGCATGTCCCGGTTCTTTGGCAGAGAGTTCACTAACTTGTTGTTAATCTTTGAGGTTTGTAGAAAGATTCCAGCAGTTCTCATCTCAGTTACAAGGGATATAAACCTTTGAAGCTGAGATTCCAGTGTCTCTCCCAGAACGTGATTAAACATATTAAATTTCTGACGCAGCAGGTCTTGACGACTTCTTTTCATATCCTCATTTCCCTCATAAACTTCTATCAGCGCGGCCCACAACTCTTTAGCCGATTGGAGTTCTCTAAACTGAAGTGCAATCTCGGGTGTGGGTGCCATAGTTAGAGTTGAAAGAGCTTTCTCATCTTCTTCGACCTTTTCAAAATCAGGATCATCATATTGAGCAACTAGCTTTATAAGGACCTCGTTTGATCCATCCCTTTGGTAGGTGATTATTTGAGGTCCTCTCACGATGCTTTTCCAAATTTTTGAATCTTTCATCTTGGCATAGTGTTCAAAACTAAATTTCCATTCATTGAACCCTTCAGGGGATAATAAACGAGGTACACGTGTAGCAGTACCCATGATTGAATCAAGTTCTTGGTGAAGTGACGAGTTGGTTGAGTTGTTGCCATTAGTTAACTGGGCCATTTCAAAACTGTTACTGATTTATTTTAGATCCAATAAAAATTAAGTCCAATAAGACAAGCCCAAACACAGATTGGGCAGAGAACAAAGACTTTGGTCCGAGAACTAAGGGGTGAACTGAGGTTGACCGAGAACGCACAGTTGACCAAAATATTTGACCGAAAACTACTCTGGTTGACCAAACTTTTGACCGAAAACTCCCCTTGACCGAGAACTCAAATGTTGACAATTCGTTGACCGAGAACTGCCCTTGTTGACCAAATCAATTGACCGATAACCATAAAAGTTGACTAGATCTTTTGACCGAAATCTCTAATTTTGGGCAAGATGTGGCCGAAAACTAAGCAAGCCGAGGACTAGGTTTATTGACCAAATCTTTTGACCGAAAACCACAATCTTTCCAGTTTTCTTGTAACAAACTTTCGTAAATTAGGGAATGATGATATGTTTCCAAGTCAACCCAATATTTACCCAAAAATAACTCAGCCTTCTCTTCCGATCAATTGTTCGCCGGAAAAGTTCCTACACCACCAAAAACAATACGATCTTGAATCCGTTGATATCACAATAACGAGCCTGAATTCGTCAAAGGCTCTGATACCAATTGTAAGTCCCGAATCTGGATCACTACAATATGATATCAACCAAACGAGTATTGATGCGGAATACCAATCCTCGGTTATTCAAGAACACGAATAATAACAGGTAAACTAACACGGAATTGCTTCAAAACACACGTATATATTGAATACTCGGGTGCTTAAGCACTTACAATACTTGATAATAATATGAATGAACAACCTTAACCCTATACATCATGTCACTATATATAGAGATAACAACCAGAGGCCGGCCCAAACACCAAAAGCCCACCGAGAACACAAATGTGTTCTCGATTTACATACGCACCCAAAACCCAAGCCCAACTAAGCATAAACAAACTTAAACCACAAAACTAGGCCCAACAATAATATAATAATAATAGCCGGTAACAAATAAAAAAAAATAGATTGAAAACCTAAACGACTCCAAATCCTTTTTTAAGCCGGCTAGTAACTATTGTGTCATTAACTTATACTCTCTAGTTACTTATATATTTATATATATATATATATATATATATATATATATTAATTCTTTGATAGTTAAACTACTCATATATTGATAATTTAACTATATATATATATATATATATATATATATATATATATATATATTAATTCTTTGATAGTTAAACTACTCATATATTGATAATTTAACTAATAATATTTTAAATAAAGTTTCTACTTAAACCCTGTCCATCGTAAGAATGTAATTTTTTTCGTTATAAATAATTTATATTATCGTTAACAATTAGGAACTTCCGTTGACATATCCTGAGGACTCTTCTTAACTTCTTATTGCCATCTCATCTTCGATAATTCACTCGTTAAGGTGAGTTTACATACCCCTTTTTCCATATTTTATATTTTGGGGGTAGCATGTATACCTTATTCAATTTTACCCGTTTTTTATTTCTACATCTATTCAAAACACGATTCAATATATGTTATGTGTGATTATTGCATGCTCTATGATTATGCTCTATGTGATTAATTGTTTATTTTATGTTTGGTGGTTGGTATCTCATCCTCATCTATTCTCATCTAGAATGATCATACATTTATCCAAGTACATTGATTTTATTTCAATAGGAACGGGTCCACATTTATATAATTGTTACATTTTATAAGAATTGTAATACTCATCATTGCAGATGAATTGTGAACTTTTTATCTATATATATCTCAGCTAAAACTTATGTATTCTCACCAACATTCGTGTTGACAAACTCTATTTTTATACATGCTACAGGTACAAGTAATTTACATTGTTCAAGATCGAAGAAATTAGTTTTAACTTAGGATATTACTCAAAATACAAAAGCATGATGTAACTGTCTCTTAGTAATAAATTTGTGTACTTGTTTAATGTTAATGAAATTAAATAATTATTGTCGCTTTAATTAGTGTCTTTTGAGCTCATGTCCAATCAATACGTTACGCCCCGGCATGTTCCGCCTTTGGTCGGGGTGTGATAATTTTTTTGTGCAGTTTTGAGTTTGGTTTTGCGATTTTTTCGGGTTTTTTTACGGTTTTTTTCATTTTTGAGAGCTCGGGAAGTGGTGTAATCAACCCAATACACTCCATACTTATTTATAATACTACATTTTCAAATAAGTTGGTGCATTACAACTTGTAACTTGAGCTTCAAATGTTTGTTTGTACAGTGATGACCTCATCTTTGTTATTGGTTTGATTGACAGCTGTCCACATGGTTGTACTTTTGTTTTGGGATTTTCATCTTTTTGACTTGCTAACCTTTCAATCCTAACCCCCAATACATTCCACCGCTCATCCATCTCTAAACTACTTTCCTCGATGATAACATCGTCATGGACGTTGATTTCTACCCTTTTCTTTGTTACATCGATGTTGTTGCCGGGTTATGATGTTCTGGTAGCTGGATTTCCGTCTCTTTGTTTCCCAGCAATAATGTTTGCAACATAACTTTAACAAGTAATTGACAAAGACAAAGGAAAAAGGTTCCACCATCTTCTTTCCATCCTTAAACTCCTAATTAAAGTGCTCATATTTCATTTGAATGTAGTAACCATAGCATATTAGATAATTTTTTTTTTTTTATAAAAATAGGTTAGTTATTATTTGTTGTTAGAGTGGATTTGGTTTACAAGTATTATTGGGCTTACAAGAAACTAGATAGGGAAACTGAATATTTGCTATGCTTTTTCACAGTGATACTGAAAAATTGGAAATACAATGGTTTTTGAGAAGCCTGTTGATTGATGAAGAGTTAAATTAAGGTACAATTGGTAAACCTTCTAATCTAACTAAATATTGAAGTTTATTTATATGTTACTAATACAATAATAGAAAAGTGCAGAGTAGGAATTGTACATCAGATCTGAAAGTACTACCAACAGCTTATTAGTTACGGATCAGAAGTGGTTCGGGTTGTTATGGGTTCGTGCCGAAATGAGTCTATTTAAAAATAATGTCATTTTTGTTCGGGTTGGCATGGTTTCTACTTGAATGATTACAGGTTGGGTTGAGTTGGGTCGTTAGGGAGGGAACCTATAGGCTTTGAAAGCAAGGAGACATTCATATTTCATAGCAAGGCAGCATATAAGAAACCAATAGTGCTTCCTTCATAGAACATATAAGATCGATAATGGCAAAATCCTAAAGGCTTTCAAAGTTTGTTTCAGTTTTGTTGAGAGGAAAAAAAGGTGTGTGTGTGTATGGTTGTGAGAACAAGTTTATTTCTGTTTTACTTGCATCAAATTCATAAATTGTATTTTCATTTTTTTAACATCGAGTATAGGCTTTGTTTTTGTAATTTTTGATGTGTAATGATAACTTTTGATATATACCGGAGAAAATCTGTTGTTATATGTTTGTTGGGGGGCAACTAAAAATATTTACGCCACAAACGTTAAACCCTCTTATATGAAAGGCTAGATGGCTACGATACGACACAAACGCGTAACTTCTTAATCATCTAAACCCCATCGCCGCATCGCGGCGGGACAACCCACTAGTTTATACTAATTAGGAAGGGTTAAAATGGGTCCAACGTTAAAAAAAACGGTCATAAGATCGTTCACAACGGTCATATAGGTGTTGCTGGGTTTTTTAACGTAAATAACCGGTTAATCGGTTTTAAAAATCGGGTTATAAAAATCCGGTTACTAACCGGTTTTCTATCTGAAATCAAAAACCGGTTTCTAACCGACGGTTTAGACCGGTTATAAACCGGTTAGAGCAATACCGGTTAGGAAATCGGTTCCAAACCGGTTAACTGGTTACGTCGTGCACCTCTATATCTAGGGTTTTGGAAATGTTTAAAGTGTTTAAATACCCCAAGCCCATGAACCCTAAGCCTATATTCTCTTCCTAAGTTCATATTTTACCTCTAAGTCCATCTCTTAATTATTCTCATAAGCTCATTCTTAGACTTTCTTATTTAAATAATAAGTAATTAACTTGCATAACAATTATAAATCTATTATTATACTTTACGAAAAGTTCGGATATTACATGTAAAAATGTTCCTTGTTTAATTTTATAGTTGGTTATGTTCAATTTTATTAGTTACACTAGTTTTGCATTTGTCTTACAATCGTTTTACGTTCGTCTTACATTCGTAAAATATGTAAATTATGTAAACATATGAAATGGCTGTGTTTTTTGCTTTGTAAAAATATGTAAAATATCTAACATATGTAAAACATGTCTAATTATATAAAGGTGGAGAGAGAAAACGATTTATGTTTCTTACATTCCAATTTACGTGTGTTACATTTACGGACGTTATTAAAAGAATTCACTAGTGTAATATGTAAAATATGTAAAGTTATTAAAAGAATTCATTAGTTTACATATGTAAAATATTTGTTCCATATCTGTTTGACAATTTGCTATAGGAGCAAATTAGGTGTTCATATAAGACAGATTGAGAAATGACCTTAGAGGTGTCAAGTGAATTTTTTTCAAGAAAACTAAATTTGGGCGTCATTCAGGAGTTTCACTCCGCCACAAAAAAAAACGGTGGCTGTGAAGAGTCAGATCCAGTGACGAGTTGGCTTTGCTCCATATCTGTTTGACAATTTGCATCAGATTAGGATGTGTGTTTTTTTATGTTTGAGTAGGTTATGTGTGAGTTCAGTGAGTGAGGTGAGAGAGTATAAACAGTTAGATTTGGTCACATCACATGGATGGATATCATCATGTGTAAAATTTCAAAACCACCCTTGTGGCCAATATGAGATAAAATGGAGTTGGCAACCTCACAACCACACAAATGAGTTTCAATAGTTCTCAAGTTAACATTGTATTTCATTTTACATTTTATATTACATATCTATCCTATATAAAATACAAATGACAATGACCTTCTAAATTTTAAGAAGTAAGGTATACAATTTTGAAAACCCAGGGGTATATGGTCTTTTCTCACATGATTATGCATGGTTAAACAATTTAGTTTAAAAAATACTAACATTAATATATTTTAAAAAAATTAAACCATGAAAACGAGCATTAATTCTCTTTAATTTAAGCAATTAAAAAATTAACATGTTACGTGGTTACAAGTTAGGACCGGCAATAGGTTAGGTCGGGTGGGCTTGGATCATGTGTCAAACCGAGTTAAGTGTTCAATCGACAGTACGCGCTTAACGAGTGTCGTGTACACGCATGATGCCTGTTACGCGCGTATGGTCACTAGTTACGCGTTCAATTTTTACCTCCTTTCCTTCAAACACTTTCGTTTCTTGTCTTCTATAAACTCAAACAAGCTATAAGAATTAAACCATGAAACACTTATTTCCCCAAAGCTCCAAGCTTTACGACTTATGGAGTTCAAGATGGTCTCTAACCGAAAACCTAAGACACTTTGCACCAACGACTAATATACTCCGAGACCACAACTGCCACGTAACAACCTGTAAATACTATAATAATTGAAATGATAAAAATGTTTAATATATTTATGTAATTTTTTTTATCTTTGTCTTCATTTTATTCTATATTCTACACAAAGTCGCTAATACAATTTATTTATACACTATGATCTTTTTCTATCAAAAAAATAATTTCTTTCAACTCAATTTATCAACATCCATTAATCCATAACTCTTTAAGGTAAATTGAAAATAAACAATCCCAACTTTTGTGTATTAGCCAATAATAATCCCAACTTTAAAAATCACTACCAACAGTACTAACTTTCAACTATTTTGTCTAAATGGACCTCCATTAAAAAAAAACTTAACACCGTTAAGTTTTCCCGAGTTTCAAAATGATGTTTAGGGCTTTTAATATGAAAAACGATACGATTCGACTGATGCAAAACTTATCTCAAAACGGTGATTCAAATGACTTGATCACCGTTTCAAGATAAGTCTTAAATCGGTTGAACCGTATCATTCTTTCGACCAAAAGCCCTATAGCATCGGTTTGAAACTCGGAAAAAAACTTAACGACGTTAAATGCTTTTTAACATAGGTCTATTGAGACAAAAATAGTTGAAAGTTGGGACCGCTGATAGTGATGTTTAAAGTTGAGATTATTTATTTTCAATTTGTTCTTTTTTTTAAATAGCTATCAATACATTTTTTTTTCTTAGTTGATATACATACAAAAATAATTGTAAAAAAACAAATAAAGAAAATTATAAATTTCATAAGCATGACCATTAAAATCAACAATGAATTCCACCGAGATCAGTAATTTAAAATATAGAATAATAATAATAATAATAATAATAATAATAATAAGTACTATATATACCGGGTAAGTGTAAAGTTAAATTCAAATAAACATCAATCAGTTAAAGAAGTCAGCGCCACTAGTCACCACTTCCCTCCGGCGTCATCTCCGGCCAAAACATTCTCACCGGATTCATAATGTCTATTTATTAAAACTGGTTCTGGGTTCCGCAATTCGATCGAATTCGAGCAGTTTCAGCTCAAGCTCATCCTCCAATTCAAACAGCTTGGTTTCAAGTCATGGGTGCGATCCAGATCAGATTATTGTTTGTTCATCGTCCACGGGTGAATTCGATCGAATCCCGCTTGATATATTTATGCAAATTTTGAAGTTACTTGGACCGAAAGAGGCTGCTAAGCTTACTGTTATTTGTAAGTCATGGAAATTGATTGTTTCTCATAATATGTTGTGGATATATTTTCTGCAAAGCCAGCAGGATCCTTGGGACTCTAAGTTCTTCGCGGAAACTAGCTTACGCTCCGGTTATCCTCTTCGGTAAGCTTATGTTTGTTATTATTAGGCTTGTGTTCTTCATACACCGGCTTGGTTATCCAGACACCAGTAGAGGCCTATACGAGGCATATAGGGTCATACGAGAGATCAGGACCTATACGACTCGTATAGGCCTATACAAGTTGTATAGGTTGCAAAAAACTGCAACTCTGATTTCTTTGTACATATGTTAGACACGCAACTCTATACGGATTGTATAGGCCTACCGCCTATACATACACCATGGGATGGTGTATGTATATAACATCCCAATTTTCATGAATTTTGAATCATTTGATTTCATTGTAGTTAGGTTATTTTGTTCAAAATTATTATTATTAGTATTATAAATTTTCATGAATTTTGATTCATTTGATTTCATTGTAGTTAATTATTTGTTCAAAATTATTATTATTATTAGTCGTATAAATTTTCATGAATATTAAAAAATTTGATTTCATTGTAGTTAAGTTATTTTGTTCAAAATATTAGGTTAGATTAGGTTTCCATCTGTACAATTTAAAAGGAAAATAAGTAACTCTAACAGGAGTGTATCAAGTATGAAGATTGACTACTTTTTTAGGTATTTTGATCATATATTATTTATTACTAGTTTCATATGTGCCAAGATTAAGTTTGGTGTTCTTGCTGGGAAGAACAATGTGATATACACAACAGTCAAAATGTGAAGGCTATGTATGAGGACCACTTTAGTCTTTAAGCACACACATGCTTTTATTGACTAAACCGATCGCCATCATTTCTTTTCAATTTTCCTTTTTTGTTATTGTAAAATTTGATTTATGTTAGTTGAATAGTTGTCCTGATTTAGTAATAGGAAATAAGAGGAACTATTTGTTTAGTTGTTTACTAATATTACCATTTCTCATCTATTGAGTAACATCCTTGATTTTTTATTGCAGAACTTATCCTTGTCGGGCGCAATCGTTTATGCAGATCTATGGTCAACGAGTGCAGGTTCCCGGAGCTATCATCATTGACGGTATACATACATAAATTGTATTGTGTAATTGTACCTCTTATTATGTTTATGAAATAGTATAAAAATGAGGGAAAGTCGACACTTTTTGATCATTTTTCTCCCTTTCACAATCACATCATTTATTTTCATACTTTCTAAACGGGACCCGAAACATGAAAGCGATGAATATTTAAAATTATTGGTTGAATATTAAATCAATCCACAAGATGTGCATGTTTCAACTTTCAACTACATCTAGTATTATGATCATGTTTGTTAATTGTATTCATGCTCATGTTTAATATTTTTTTTACTTTTATCTTCACTAAAGGCGGTTCTGGCTATTGCAAATTTGGTTGGAGCAAATATGACTCTCCATCTGGTCGTGCTGCAACGTTTTTGGTAAATTGTTACTTCCATTATTTTTACACTGTACGAATGTCTGCGTCCATTAGTTGGCATTCTTAAAAGATCAATTGTAAATATAGGAATTTGGTAACATCGAGGCTCCAATGTACTCTAGGCTTCGCCATTTTTTCGCAACGATATATAGCAGGTGTACTTCATTGTGAATTATATTTTTAGACAGTCTTTAAATAAATTTATTTTTTGCTTTATCTGAAACTGATGTTTTTCTTGATGTTATCACCTGCAGGATGCAAGTGAAATCATATACGTAGCCAACTGTTGTCTCGATTCCAATCACCCATTATGGAGGTACGGTTCGGTTCATGTTATCTTTTTATTTGTTGACATTTGTATAATATTAGAATCTACTTCACTACTGTTATTTTTTAAACATGTTCAGATACACGATCTGATAAAACCGCGAGACGGAAACTTAAAGAAACCATCTACTCTGCAATGTTTGATATGAATGTTCCTTCAGTCTGTGCAGTTAGCCAGGTCTGGATCTACTTTTTTATTCACTCTTCGATTTCATAACAATAATATATATTACCGAAATACCCTTATTGTTACTGATGCATGATGTGCAGGCAACTTTAGCGTTGTTTGCAGCAAGAAAAACTTCAGGAATTCTCGTCAATGTCAGTTTTAATCAAACATCTATTGTACCAAGTATGCAATGTCTTGCTCTTTTAATCTTCATAATCATGTTATATTAGAATAACTGTGATTTGTGCAAGTGTGAAGCCGCTTTAAACCGTTTTGTTTTTATAAGTTCTTATTTTATGTCTCCTGTATTAAACGGTAAGATAATGTACAAAGTCGGTGTGAAAGTTGTGCCAGCTGGAGCTTTGAAGCTTGTTGGATACCTTAAAGAGCAAAGGCTACAAAGAAATCAAATTTTTTCTTCGGTATACACAGTGCGCGCTTTGAAAGAGGTATCTATCTTTTTATCCATTGTTGAAGTGAACTTGAAAGGAAACAAAACTAGTGTTTAACAAGATATTTCTACATATAGCCTAATGTTATCGGGTTGAGTTGACTTGCAGAACCTTTGTTATGTCGCTATTGACTACCAAGCTGAATTGCAAAAAGATACAGAATCTCTCTCAACAACAACAACGGAGGAGGAGGAAAAGAGAGAGAATCTCTCTCTTTTCCTCCTCCTCCGTTGTTGTTGTTGAGAGAGA